>NW_027467782.1:61193453-61248990 GCF_004210375.1 Tachypleus tridentatus | reverse complement strand
CTAATTAGTTTTAATAAGATAAAATATGTATATTTGTAACAATTCTCTTCACAAGGTGCATATTATACCTCGGGCATGTAGCGTAGTAAATGGAAGTCGTATTGCTAATTTAATTTACGCCTCCAGATCGTTCGTTTAAAGTGTCCTATTTTTCTCCAAAAAAAAAAAAAAAACACAGTAGAGTGTCTTAAACCTTGAGTGCATTAATTATTGATCAGCTATTTGTTGTTGTTTTTTTCTTTTAATTAATAAAGCATGCTAACTTTTCAAACACCTTGAAAAACTAAAATCGGGTCGGACCCACCCGATCAGTGGGCAGCACGTGAGGCGCGTATCGTGTGTAGGTGAAGTTGTTGCAGTTGGAGCAGAGCAACTCGAAATCAAGTACTTTCCTAAGAAATACGAGCCCAAGTTTCTGTCTGAAATCCACCTGCATGTCTTCCTTTGTCCATTTTGTTCTTTTATAATAGTTAGGCTAAAGAAATACGTTGATGGTTTAATAGCTAAAAGTAAAAAAAAAAAGAAAAAAGGCTAACTGATAAAAGCTATATGTCTTCACGCATACCAGATTGCTTACAAACTGAAAAACAGTTAAAAGTAGTTTCTGTAAAGATGTTTGAATTACTTAAAGTAACAAATGTTAAGTATCTCATTGTGGGTTAGATATTTGTAAAATTGCTTTAAGGGTTTTGCTAGGAACGGCACACTTTTGGTGTTCCTCAAGTATCACTGTGTAAGTGGAACGTTTCTGGCATTTGCTAGGGATCTGTGTTAATGATACATTTCTCGCATTGGTTAAGTATCGCTATATAAACGGTACGTTTCTGGTATCGGTTAAGTATCTCTATCTTAACAACAAACTTCTTATTTTATATCTATGTAAACAACAACCTTTTCGTGTTTGTTATATACACTGCTGGCCAAAAGTTTAAGGCCAATGAACATAAAGACAAAATATGCATTTCGCGTTGTTAAACTCAACCACTTATTTGAGTAGGGTTGCGAAAGATGACAATAAGAAAAGGAAAAATAAAAATAAAAAAATTTAGCATTTAATAGGAAAAATGTGAACACTATGAAATTAGCCTAAATACTAGCTGGTCAAAAGTTTAAGACCATACTAAAACGAAGCGTTAATCGGTAAATACGTAACGAAATTTAGTAACTTGTGTTCAAGCATTAGCGTTGTCAACATCTCCCACTGACATCACATGTGTTACATTGGGTAAAAACATGGCAACAGCTAAAAAGTTGACAGAGTTTGAATGTGGCAGAATTGTCGAGCTGCAAAAGCAAGGTCTCTCTCAACGTGTCATCGCTGGTGAGATTGGGCGAAGTAAAACTGTTGTTGCAAATTTCTTAAAATTCGCTGAGGGGTACGGAACGAGAATTTCAAGTGGTTGACCCAAGAAAATTTTGCCGGCGTTGAGCAGGAGGATTCGACGGGTTGTCCGGCAAGACACCAGCCGATCGTCGATCCAGATTAAAGCCCTTATGGATGCAGAATGCAGCTCAAGAACAATAAGATGGCATTTACGAGAAAAAGTCTTTAAAAACCGTAAACGTCTTTAAAGGCCACACCTCCTCCCACACCACAAAACAACTCGGTTAAACTTTGCTGAAAAGCACAAAACATGAGACGTGGAAAAGTGGAAAAGGTTTGTTCTCTGATGAGAAAAAATTTAACCTGGATGGTCCAGATGGCTTCCAACGTTACTAGCACGATAAGGATATCCCACCGGAGACATTTTCTACACGACACAGTGGAAGAGGTTCCATCATGATCTTGGGTGCTTTCTCCTTCCATGGAATAATGGAGCTTCAGGTTATACAGGGGCTTCAAACAGCAGCTGGCTACATTGGCATGTTGAAGAGAGCATCCTTATTGACTAAAGGCCCTCGCTTGTGTGGAAATGACTGGATCTTTCAGCAGGACAACACTGCAATCCACAATGCCCGCAGGACAAAGGACTTTTTTCATAGCGAATAACGTGATTCTTTTGGACCATCCAGCGTTGTCGCCCGAACTGAACCCCATTGAAAATGTTTGGGGGTGGATGGCAAAGGAAAGTCTATAGAAATGGACGTCAATTCCAAACAGTGTGTGATCTTCGTGAAGCCATCTTCACCACTTGAAATAACATTCCAGCCAGCCTTCTGCAAAAGCTTATACTAACCATGCCAAAGCGAATGTTTGAAGGTATTCGCAATGACGGCTGTGCAACTCACTACTGAGACCTCTTGTTGGGCATTTCCTACCCTGTTTTGGACTTCTTTTTGGTATAGTCTTACACTTTTGACCAGCTAGTATTTAGGCTAATTTTATAGTGTTCACATTTTCCCTATTAAATGCTAAAAAAGTTTTTTATTTTTATTTTCCCTTTTCTTATTTTCATCTTTCGAAGCTCTACTCAAATAAGTGCTTGAGTCTAACAACGCAAAATGCATATTTTTTCTTTATGTTCATTGGCCTTAAGATTTTGGCCAGCAGTGTGTCTTTGTATTAATATCAGGATATAAAAAACTGTCTAGTGTATATATTACTAATTTATTTATTTTGTGAATGAATGTCTTACAATTGTTTGTTTGCTTTTATTATAAGAGAGCTAAAAGCAAACGATTATTGGAAGTTGCGTTTCTAACGTATTACTGTCGAGAATATAGAGAACAGATGATTTGGTAATAAATATATAAATAGTTTGAAATGCGCGAGAAACAGCAGATAGACAAAGACAATAGAGGAGAAAAAAGTAAAGTCACGTTGAAGGTAAAGCTCGGCTTGAAGTTAATTGTCGTAGAAGTGCTAGGCCTAACGTTTAATATGGTAGAGGAAAACTAACAATGGAAAAGGAGATACTAATAATAAATTATTCCGTCAAAGCGTGTTTCTAAAGTAACTGAATCAGTCTGAGTAACCTTTGATAAAAGGAAGAGAGGATATTTTGAAGAAAGAACAAACTATTACTGAAAGAGCAGTGTAGGACTGCGCGTAAATCACACCAAAATTGTAAGTGTAAGTGTAATTGTAAGACACAAAATTATAAATGCGATAGAAATAGTGAAAGATAGTTTGGCTTGTGAATTTAAATTCTAAAGTAATTGAATAGGCCTAAGTGGTCTTTTGACAAGAAAAAAACCATACAGTATTTGATATCCTTATACTCTGTAGTATGAAGAATTTATCACCAGAAAGTCAAACGCCTATTGTACAAGAATTCTGAGCCCAGCAACAACGCTATATATTTATACTACAAGAAGGACTGCGGTAAATTGCGCCAAAATTGTAAGTCAATTATTTACATAGAATATTAATGTGAGAGAAATAGTGAAAGATAGTTTGGCTTGTCAAATGAAATTGTAAAGCAATCGAACAGGACTAGGTGGAGTTTTGGCGAGAAGAAAATAACTACATATCTAGTGTATATGATATTCCTATGATCTCTATCGTGTAAAGAATGTGTTGCACATATATTTAATTAGTTCGAATAGGTACATATATATTTGAAATCAAGTGGAGAGCGTGCTGTTCGTTCATTTTTGAATTTACCGCCAACAAATCACAGACACCTACTGTACAGAAATCCTAAGCCTAACAAAAAACACTATGTAGAAATAAAAGTAATTTACATGTCAGTAAAACAGTGACAAACTTTCTTAAAGAAACAATGACCTAGTCTCATAGCAACTAATTAATAAGATTAGTAGTTTTGAGCTTAATAACAAACAATAAACACAATACCTTATTAAATGGGTTGTAACGTCCACACGAAATCTCTCAAATTTCACGAAAACTGGCACTATATGACAGAACTATCTATTGGTACAAACACGAACCCGCGTCTAGAAGATGCTGAATAGAATTGCTATAAACACATGTTTTGAATTGGTTTTGATCCTTTTTTTTTTATTGTACAGATACATTGTCGAAGCCACCTTACAGTGACTAACTGTACTAAATCAGTAGAAATGTTATTCTACAAAGTTACACATTTTAAAATTCAAGTCGCAACCTGTTTTTAGTTTTGTTTACAGGTAATAAAAGAAAACTGGTCTTTACTTAAGTCATTTAACTTGACGTATGTACTAAATATATATTCTACAACAAAGAAAAATACATTGCATATCTTATTGGTCCATTGCACGAAAACCACCTTCAAACTAGGGAGTAAACGAACTGGTGTCGTGAGTCATCTACCTTTCCTCCTACATTCAACCCTACAGTCCTGTGAGGGGTGCTGTGTCTCTTAAATGTCTGCCTTACCATGATGATGGTAGTCTTTCTTTCGAAAGGAACATCCTTTATTTCTCGTGTTTACAGTTACATCGATATCGTTACATAAACTATTTGATATGTAGTACAGTTACATCTATATCGTTACATAAACTATATGATATGTTATACAGTTAGATCTATATCGTTACATAAACTTTTGGTATGTAGTACAGTTACATCTATATCGTTACATAAACTATATGATATGTAGTACAGTTACATCTATATCGTTACATAAACTATATGATATGTAATAAAGTTATATCTATATCGTTACATAAACTATTTGATATGTAGTACAGTTACATCTATATCGTTACATATACTATATGATATGTTATACAGTTAGATCTATATCGTTACATAAACTATTTGGTATGTAGTACAGTTACATCTATATCGTTACATAAACTATATGATATGTAGTACAGTTACATCTATATCGTTACATAAACTATATGATATGTTATACAGTTAGATCTATATCGTTACATAAACTATTTGGTATGTAGTACAGTTACATCTATATCGTTACATAAACTACTTGATATGTAGTTTATAAATGTAACTATAGAATGTCGTAATTTCCGCCATAAACAGATCAAAAGATGGATTGTGTTCAATGGTAGTGGATCTAAGCTTGGATTTCCCGTTCCACTGTTCTGGTTACTAACTACTCGACTCAAACTTAAAAACAAAACAAAACACGGATACTTTGCTCTTATCAAAATAAAATCCATTGTGTTTATCCAGTCTATTTAAAGATGGTAGACAGAAGACGTGTTGTTGTATTTCAGGATTTTTTCACAAAGCTGTATAAGAGATACCTTGAATAACCATCCCTAATTTTGAAGTGATAGACTATAGGGAAGGTAAACAGTTAACAGCACCTACCGCCAACTATTGGACTCCTCTTACCTTACCGAATAGAAAGATATAACTATTACTTGTACCCTACATCCATGGTTTCGAGATGTACATCTCACTTTTGTGGCAAGAGGACGTAAACCACGAATCCTCAGATTTGCAGTATGAGCATCTCTTCATTAGTTAAAGTGAACCTGCATACCTTTCTCTTCTTTTCTCTTGAAATCAAGATTTGATGTAGGTTTTGAACCTATCTGTCTGTTTATTAGTTTGCTAGTTTGAAGTTAAACACAAAGCTATATAATACCTGTATTCTTCTAACATGGTTTCTAGTGTTGTAAGTCCGCAGACATACCGCTGTGCCAGTAGAGGGGGACTTTAACTTATCAGAAATGTTAAAGAGAACCACAGTTTAAATATTTCGTTTTTAATTTTAAATGATAAAACAGATAAATATGTGACCATGTTCACGATTATAACAAATATTAAAAGAAAAAATATATATCTTTGATCTTTAAGTATTTTTATCGTATAGTTTCCAACTGAAGGGTTTCAGTTTTATCACATGTGTATTCTTTCCAAGAGCTGCCCTCCAGTGGCACAGCTGAGAGTTTGTGGACTTACAACACTAAAAACCGGATTTTGATACCTGGTGCGCAGAACTCAGATAACCCATTGTGTAGCTTTTGCTTAACTTCAAACAAACTAACAAATAAATTATCTCCTATGTTAACTTCATTGAACTGTTATAAAGATATAAAACGTATCTCATTACTAAAATATATGACGACTTCTAAAATTAAAACCTTTCAAACTTTCCGTCATGACTATTTTCTCGATGGTACGCGAAGTAAGACTTTATGAAGTATGCATTGAACTATTTTAAGTTTGTATATTTGTTTTGTCTAAACCAGAACATTTCTTTTGGTTGTAAAATCAAGTGTTTTTGCCCCCCGCTGGCTCAACAGAGAGTCCGAGAGCTTATAATAACGCTAAAACTCTGGGTGAGCTACACAGTCGCACAGCGACAAGTGTGAACTTGTAATGCTAGAAACTGTGTTTCGATACCCGTGGATGGTACAATACAGGTAGCCTGTATTGTATAGCTTTAATGGTTAATAACAAATAAATAAATTTGGTAGAGAGCACAGAATCGCATATTGTAAATAGAATAACCTGAAAGAAACGTTTGACAGGACTCCTTGTAAGTTAACAAACTCATTTTTATTTATAATTTGTAGTGTACGCTGTAGAGATTTACTCATTTTGATAATAAATTTAGAGAAGAAAAAAACACCTTTACATTCCAGGTGGTTATATGACAACTCCTATTTTAACCAAAATTTTGCCTTTATGGCTTTTTCGGGCTAATACGTGTACTATTTTATTATTGGAAAAGAATAGCCTCTTATGAGAATTAACCTCTTGTAAAAGTTCAGATGATAGTAATTTATAAACGTGGATGTAAAAATGTTCCCAATTGGCTACACTCATTCGCTCTGATATGCTGTAATGATTGATATATAATTTCCAAACAAATACTTTTCCAAACAATAAAATCCTCGTTTCGTTAAGCCAGTAACCATTACACAAATGAAACACTAAATTCATCGTTACAAAACGTTTATTGCAAACCAGATCCACAAATCGGCTTTGTTTCTGGCGTCACTTCCTGTTAAGTTCGTTTCTGAAGATGGCTTCTTTCTGTGCCCTTTGTATTAGTTTCTGTATGTGTGACATGTTTTGAACTACTACTTACGGGGCCGTCATAACATTAATGATCTTCTAGTGGACCTAGGCTCCTGAGTTCATAATCTAATAATCTCCCCTCTCTTTTATTTCTGTAATACTTGTCATTTTACCACTAGGTTGCAGTGCTGTTATACATTTACTCAAGTTACTAACCAGCACTCAGCATTTGTATATTAAATTTTTTGGTGCTTCTGCTTTACCTGACACCTAGAGATGTCACTGGTGTCGGTCCTCTTTAGTAGAACAGTTCTAAGGTTACCAAGATATTAAGCATGCTGATTTCGTTGGGATGAACATTAAAATGGCCGCCAGAAGAAAGTATTCTTATATAGTCAGTAAATTATTCCTAGGCTACTCACTAGACACCAGGACCATAGTGTCCGATAAGTAAGTTGGTGTGTGTTATCTGTGTGACGTGTATATGAATAGAACGTAAGTGCACGTTTATTTAAAACAACGTTTCGACAGAAGACGCCATACTTGAAAGACGTTGTTAAGGGGTGAATCATTCTAGGACGTTTTGGACTAGTTGTTAGGGCGCTAGACTCGCAATATGCGGGTCACAGGTTTGAATCCCATCAGCGAAAATTTTCTCTTACAGCGATGGTGGTGTTATATCTGACGGTCAATCCCACTATTCATTGGTAAAGAGTAACCCCAGACTTGACGGTAACTGCTTTCCATCTAGCACACATGAAATTCAAAACAAACCAATTAAACTCTTATAGATGGATTTATAAATCTTTGCTTGCAGCTCAAAAATGTATATTCATTAAAAACTAAAGAAAAATCCACATTACAAAGTCCGTCTTTAGAAGGAAAAACTGTTTTGAAAAGGCTTATTTACTTAAATATTTAAATAACCAGAACTTGTGGGTAAAGTCTGTGGTTTAGTTTATTTGTTTTTACTTCTGCTTTAAAATAGATGACACAGTATTTGTGTTTTTTGTTGTTGTTTATTGTTAAGCGGAATGTTATACAATGGCTTAATTGTGCTCTGCCAGACGCGGGTAACGAAACCCGATTCTTCGCTTTATAAGTCGTCAGAGCCACTAGAGAGTGACACATAAACAGATATTTGGTAAGCTACACGAAGAACTATCTGAAGTAACAGACTAAAGGAAAGCAGCTACTGAACAGCATCCAACACCCATTTTTGTGTTATTCTTTCGTGAACGAATAGTGTGATATGACCGGCACTCATGATACCGTAGTGTTTGTTTGTTTGTTTTGGAATTTCGCACAAAGCTACTCAAGGGCTATCTGTGCTAGCCGTCCCTAATTTAGCAGTGTAAGACTAGAGGGAAGGCAGCTAGTCATCACCACCCACCGCCAACTCTTGGGCTACTCTTTTACCAACGAAAGTGGGATTGACCGTCACATTATAACGCCCCCACGGCTGGGAGGGCGAGCATGTTTGGCGCGACTCGGGCGCGAACCCGCGACCCTCAGATTACGAAGCGCACGCCTTAACGCGCTAGGCCACGCCAGGCCGATACCGTAGTGTGGAATGCGTTTTGTTTTTTTGTCGGCAACGAGAAGCGAACTATGAACCTCCAGTTCCACAGTCTGAGAACGCTGATCACTACAGGACACGACCAACCCTATTCCAGGAGGAAGAAGAAAAGCCAACAAAAACAAATGTGTTTCACAAGTGAATTACTTGTGTTTGTTCTTTACTAATGTTTAATACTAGTTCTTGACATTTTTTCCTACATATCGGTACGTTTGCTTTAAAATTAGATAAAAATTCGTAAATAGAGACTGTTAGATCAGCGTTAAGGAAAAAATTAAAATTCTCGTTAGAAACTTAAGCAACACCTCTGTAACGTAAATGAATCTGCTCTGTTAGTTCCCTATACTCAGTATGTCTGACTTAAAAGTATTTAAGATTCATAAATAACAATGTTATTAAGTTTTTTCAATAAGCATACTTTAATTGTATCGTTAAATCAGTGTCGACACAGAAACTCGGGTATACGTCCTTAAGCGTTTATCAACATTTATTCCTAAAATGCAAGCAAACATTCACAGCGTGTCTTATCAGGGGGTACAATGAAAATAATGGCGAATCTACCATTAAATTGTTTTAAACTTATTCCGCAATCTCAGAATCAATATTCTCTTGGGATTTTTGGGAAACGTAGTTATTAAACTAAAGAAACTGAGATTTAAGTACTCGGGAAATGATTTCTCAAATGTGTGTTTATAGGATGTAGCGTCACCTATTAGAGAACGTGTGAACTATGTTAAACATGTATACGAGTATATGCAAAACGGCTCTTTTGGGTTGAGAAATATTTTACGTAGAAAAGCGAACAACGTTTCGACCTTCTTCGGTCATCGTCAGGTTCACAAAGAAAGAAAGAGAGTAACTGACCGGGAGCTGACCACATGTTTGAAAGGGGTTGTGTAACTGAGTGTCAGAATGTAGAGGGCGGTGTTAGATGTTTGAATATATAATTTTATTTTATTATATTTAATATAGGTATAAAGGCGTTCCTTTATATTGGTTTATTTTGGGTTTAAGTTGTTGTATAAGTAAGACTTCTTTAATTTTGCGTTTGTTTATGTTTGTTTCTTTATTTAGTATTTGAGTGTTTTCTATGGTTATGTTGTGTTTATTTGACTTGCAGTGTTCAAAACGTGTGAAGGTGACTTTTATGTTCTTTGAATCTGGTTTCCATTTTCTACTTGTTTCTCAATATAGAAGTCGTGGCAGTTATCACATTGTATTTTATAAATAATGTTGGTGTGGTGTTTGTCAGTGTAATTTTTACATAGTGTAGACCTCAGTTTTGTGCCTGGTTTTTGAATAAATTTGGTATTAACTGGAATGTCATATTTTGTTACTAGTTTTTGCCAAATGTTGGTTATTTGTCTGCTGATGTCGGGAATATATAGTATGCAGCAGTATATGGTTTCGTGATTTTTTGATTCGTGAGATATATTTACTTTTGTTGGTTGATTTTGCTTTCTGTCTAGGTGTGTGCGTATAATGTTTTCTACAGTTTGTGGAGAAAACTTATTGATGTTGATGAAGTATTGTTTTATTTTGTCTAATTCATCGTTAATTTTATCTGGTGAGCATAGTTTTATAGCTGTGTTTATTTGGTTTCTTAGTATGTTGAGTTTTTGTTTTGTTTCATGTGTTGAGTCCCAAGGAATGTATAGTCCAGTATGGGTGATTTTTCGGTGGATTTTTGTTTTGAATTGTGTATCGATTCTTGTAATTTTGAGGTTAAGAAATGATATTTGATTGCTTTCTTCAGGTTCACATGTGAAGTTAATGTTGGGATGTATAGAGTTAATGTGATTGAAAAAAATTAAGTATGTGTTCTGTAGATTTGAATCCCGCAACCGTGTCATCTACATATCTGTACCAGTATAGTGGTGGATGTAATGCTGTGTTAATTGCTTGTGTTTCAACTTGTGTCATAAAAATATTGGCTAGAACTGGTGATACTGGGTTCCCCATGTTTAGGCCATTTGTTTGTATATAGTTGTGGTTGTTGAACATGAAGTTTGTCTTTATCGTGGTGAATTCTATGAGGGTTGCCAATGAGCAACCCAGTATTACCATTTTAGCCAATATTTTTATGACACAAGTTGAAACACAAGTAATTAACACAGCATTACATTCACCACTATACTGGTACAGATATGTATGTGACAATTTATGTGGATCTCTATACAGAACATACTTTTCAATTTTTCAATCACATCTTTGAACTACTTTCTCTGCAAGTGGGTTTTCTCGACATCACTAATTATGTTAAACATGATTTTTTTTCTCAGTTCCTAATTAAGACGTGTGAAGTATCATCTTCCATCGGTTTCTAACTTTATCTAAACTTTCCCTTGACGGTTTTACCTCTCGATAAATTCTCTCCTTCATCAACCATTACCAACCTAATGTTTCAGTTGACTCGAGGAAAAACAAGGATTCTGCTACGTGGCGGGGTTTCCCTCCAGCCTTTCATCATGGACGACTTCACATTTTTATGTAAACCTTGAAACGCCAACATTTATGTGCGGTGTTCTACTACTAAAGACCTATGTTTCTCTTCAAGCTTTGCTTTTGTGACCTGAGTAATGAAATTTTCAAATTTACCAATTTTTCCAGAACATTCTAGGTAGTTTCAGTGCTGAGTAGCTGACAGAGAATTTTCAAGAACTTTCTAGAATGTTGTAGAACTTACGAGAATATTCAAGAACCTTTTAGAATTTTCTAGAACTTTCAGTGTGAATTTAAAAACAACAACAAAATTCATCCAAATCAAAATTGTTTATCTGTTGTGCTGATTTGATTATTGATAAGTAAAATGAATACTTCTTTCACTTACGTATACAAATAACACGATGTAACACATATTTTGTTCCTGGATAGTATGTGTTATTTCTTAATTGTTTATGTTGTAAAAGTACAGAAAATGACCATTATTCCCTTGAAACTTTGCTTTTGTGACCTGGATAATGAAATTTAGAAATTAACCTATTTTCTATGTAAAATCGGGCAAATCTGCACATTTTCATTTACATAAGGTCTGAATAAAACAACATATGAATCAACATTTACATGTATTTATACTAAAGTTATAAAAAAATGTTTAGAAGTGACTATTTTTCGAGATTTGCGACTGTAATGTAAATCACTTTCACGTATCAGACCCCAAATGTAGTCTCTCACAGACCGGATACATTGTGGCAGAATCAGAGCCCATCTTGACGAGTGAAGAAGCTTGAAAAATGTCAGTGACGCTTCCTCTGACTTGCGACTTGCACACTTTCATCCAACAAATCCACTCCTTGAGCCCAGATGTCAAAGCCCAACATTTGATTTTGTAAGACCTAGATCTCTGATCAAGTCATTGAGGTCTCTTTGGTTGGGGTAGTATAGGTTTCTGTCATCAGCTGCACCTCTGAAATTGTAATTTGTATCTTCAAAGCCTACCTCCTCTTCTGATTTGCTGCTCTCTTCTGAGGATGGCTGCTTTCTCTCTGGCAGAGTGGGTACAGGGAGCTCAGGGCAGTGTGGCACTTGGGCGATGGATGATGGAAGGTCTGGATACATGATAGCAGATGCATTCTTGCCAGCCTGATGTTTTGAAGGGTCCACCATGCAGAAGTAGCAATTGCTTGAGTGGTTAGTGGGTTCAAGCCACATTCTTTGAATAGCGAACTTCATGGTTCTCTTTTTCCCCTCTGTACCATCCTGCAAATGAGCAAAATAAAATTGTTATTATGAAGAATAAATTTATTTCATCCACAACTAATGTGTAAGAGGTTCATGCAAAATATTTTATATGATATTTTGGAAACTAAAAAAAGATGTCTAAGTTTTAAAAGGTCTAAAATTTGTCTAATATAAAATCTTATTATTCAAGCAAGCAAAAATTGTCCGTCTTACCTTCTAGAGAATTTTTGCAGTGCTCGCAGGTAAAATGAGGTGCCCAGGGTTTGTCTTGATCCCTGATAGACATGATGAAATATACCTTGTAGGCTTCACACATTTTAGCAGATGGTGTTCCAGAGTACTTTTCACTCTCGTATTGATAAACTGGACACATACATAGCAGAATGCGTCTGGAGAATGCTTGAAGCTTCTTGATGCCATCTCTGATAAAATCAGATAGGTCTATGTGTTCATAGACTAGCTAAAACTAAACTGAAGTGGTAAGTCCCTGTATATATATATTACTACGGAAAGTTCTAGAAAATTCTAAAGGTTCTTGAATATTCTCGTAAGTTCTACAACATTCTAGAAAATTCTTGTAAGTTCTACAACATTCTAGAAAGTTCTTGAAAATTCTCTATCAGCTACTCATCACTGAAACTACCTGGAATGTTCTGGAAAAATTGGTAAATTTGAAAATTTCATTACCCAGGTCACAAAAGCAAAATTTGAAGAGAAAAATAAGTCTTTTCCATTTACTTTAGGCATAAGCAATTGGGAAATAGCACTTTCTGCCCAGGAACAAGAAAAAGTAAAAATTTTGTTACATGGTGTAATTTATATTTTGTTACTAACAATACTTTACATCTTTAAGCACTAGATAGCAGCACTTAGCAACTCAATTCAAAGGCTTTATGATCTTCGATTAAAATAAATAATAAATAAACTTTGAAATATTTTTCTATATTTGATCTTTTTTCTTAAACTGAATTTTAATAGAACTAATAGGAACCCATACTACAAAGAACATACGTAAAATACGTTGAAAATATAAGTTTTGATATTTTAATTTCGCTGCAACGACTGCCGGTGGCACAGCGTCATGTTTACAGACTTAAAATGATAAAATCTAGGGTTCAGTTCCCAATGGTGAGTACAGTGTGGCTGTACTCTATAAAAACAAAACCAAATATTTGCCGCTAATAAATTAGGGATAATGAGACATTTTTAGAACATTTAATGAAATCCCTATTTTATGTATTACATACAGTGTTCAAATGAAAGTAAACTTATATGTAGTGCTATAAATTCTGTTGGATTACAGGTGTTTCTCATTCATAGTCCTTTTACTTATTTCATTACGAGTTTTAAATCAGAGACGCGTAAAAATAGTTTTTCTTTACGTCTTTGTTTTCAGGTATAGACAAAATTCACAATCAGTTGCAACCCTAGAAACTAGAAATGTTGGAACGTAAAGAAAGCGAATATTTTAGTTGCCTGGAGATAAGCGTCGTTTAACTTATTAGTTATATTCTGTGCTATCTTTTTTATATAAATAAACGCCCTCTAACTAAATAAGGATCTAAAATTATTTTATTGATTTTTTGTCTGCTTCTCTTCTTGAATAGAGTTCCTGGCTGAAGCTCAAAACGAGAACGAATCAACTTTAAATGTAGATTGGCTTTCAAGTAGTTTTAATTGTGTTTATTTGTTGTGAAGCGCAAAGCTAAACAATGTAATATCCGTGGTTGCGTAACGCGGGTATCGAAACCCAAGGTTTAGCGTTATGAACCCACTGACTTACCGCTGAGCCACTAGAGGACCATTTTAATAAAAAATTAACCTATAATATATTTAACTCGTTATTAAGTATTTTTGAAGTAAACAACATAAAAATTAAACATCGCTCCCTATCTTACTTACCAGATAGGACGTAGTTTGATTTTCGTGCTTGTGGTTCCTGATTTAGCAGTGATTAACTAGAGAAAAGACCCCTAACCAACTTTACCAACCTGTGGATTACTATTTTACTAACGCATAGTTGGACTTACCGTCACCTTATAACGCCTTCACGGTTAAAAATACGATTATAATCGGTGTGACGAGGGTTCGAATTCGGCTATCTGTGTTGTGCCCACCATTAGTATCAAAACCCAATTTCTAGCTTTATAAGCCTTGACACTTACTGCTCAGTCTCTGGTTCTGTTACTTATTAAAAGAAGGATAAATATTAGTTCCGAATTTTCTCTTTCCAAAACAAACACATAACGACTATTATTATTCTTTAGTTACGAACGAATATTTATTAGTAATAAGAAATAGTAGCGACCTCTAACGTTCGTTAGTTATTTTAATCCGATTCTTCCATTGATTATTTAAGCCTGTTACCAATGGATATCTCACTATGTGACGTGTAATTCATTTAAGGTCATAATTAATTTATAACAAGTGGAGGAAACAAGTTCACTAGCTTATGTAAGTTGAATATCTGATTTCGATGAAATGCAGCTTTTACTTGCCCAGGAACTGTTTGGTCATTAATATTAAGAGAATTGTCCATTAGCACTCGTCTGTGTTAATCATAAGCAGTGTCAATATAACATATTAAAAGAAGAGAAATATATACCGAAGCATTCCCTTACTAATATCTAAACAGTTGTTATATTCTAAGCCTGGTGATTCCCGTAGATTTTCGATATGCCTGTTTTTCAGAGATAACTACAAGGTGTTCTCGCTTCTTTGAAAAGGAACCTTTTCCGTTCTGAGTATAATATATGGATAGACCACTCTTAGCGAAATGTTACTATTCAAGAGAGAAAAAAAAGTCACGTAATTACAATTACTTTGAACATGAAAAACTTGTTGAACGACTTCTGTACATGTTCTTTACCGTTTATTACTCCCGCTAAATGAAACTGAAAGAAAAAAGATTCGTGTGGGGGTGAAATTCGTTTTGGGTCTTGAGTGTACGTCCTCACTCATGGAGTGCTTCGTTTTTACGCTTAAGGAATGCCAACGACTTATTTTACTTTACGTTTATCGCGGATATTCTCAACGGAAGTGTCATCTTAAGCGACACATGAACGGAAACCCCTAAAGTTCGGTCACAGTCATTCCTAATTTAGAACTGTTAAAGTGAGAGAGAGCGGGAGAGGACACCTAATAAATATCTCCTATCACTTGTGTGGCTTCTCTTATCAGCAAAGTGAAATACTCAGTCAGTCAAAATGCCTCCAGAACTGTTTGTTTTTTGTTTTTGAATTTCTCACAAAGCTACTCGAGGGCTATCTACGCTAGCCGTCCCTAATTTAGCAGTGTAAGGCTAGAGGGAAGGCAGCTAGTCATCACCACCCACCGCCAACTCTTGGGCTACTCTTTTACCAACGAATAGCGGGATTGATCGTAACATTATAACACCCCCACGGCTGAAAGGGCGAGCATGTTTGGCGCGACGGGGATGCGAACCCGCGACCCTCAGATTACGAGTCGCACGCCTTAACACGCTTGGCCATGCCGGACCACCTCCAGAACTAAAAATGTGGAACGTGTTTAGTGACGTATCGTGACTCAAACTTCGAACCTTTCGATCTCCAATCAAGTACTTCGATCGGTTTGCGCAGTTTAATTCAGTTGGGATAATTTTAATGGGCATTTGGAACACAAATTAAAATAAATGTGTTTTTGAGTAAATAAAATTACAATCTATATGGTGTCAAACATGTTGTATGTGTTTGTGTTTTGGTTTTTCACCACGAATGTTTAATGTAGTTTATCTATCCTCATTAGAAGGTATCGAAATACGGTAAAGAAAGGCAACAGACATCCGAAACAATCACAATATCCGGGCGTGACTAGTGTTAGTGTGCTCGAACTGTAAACTCATTGCTTCAAGAAACACATTCCGCACTTTGAGGTCATTGATGGGCTACAAAAATGAATGTAAAATCCCTTTATTTGATCAAAAAACAGTATCCCAAGAGTTGGCGGTGTGTGCTCTTTACTAAATATCTCTCTTATAGTCTATCAGTTTGAAGTCAGGGATGGCTCTATGCAAAATTTTTATTTATTTTTTGTAGGTTATCGCCAAATTTTTAAGCAAACAGTAGTTTCACAAATGTGTGTAGAAGTTAACCTTGCACCTTAAAAAAATAGATTGGAGAAATAAAAACGTTAAACTTTCAATTATTGCACCTAAAAGATCTATTAAAACTTCATCAGAATAATATATATATTGTGACGTAATTTTTAATTGCTTTATGCCAAGTTTTATTACAAAAATTATGATTTGTAGTCGTAATAAAATTTTTGCTGGTCCCTAATTTGTATTGTGGATATATTATTTTAACATTCATAACTGAGTATTTCGATATGATAATAAACATAAGTTCCATTTAACATATCATTTTCTTCTTAAGTCCAAGTTTTGGACCAAGGAGGATCAGGTTCAGTGTTGGTCTCTCAGGATTGTAATTTTGTTTGTACCGTTACTGAATCCTAGGTAATAATCCTTGTTACGTTGTTACAATAGTCACAGTTAAGTTTTATCCATTGTCCACTGTTTTAATTAACATATCCTGTTCATACCATGTCCAGTTCGTGGAGTAATATTAACTCATTTGTTTTCATTACATTCACTTACATATGATCGCATAATTAGTCTGTGTTCACAATACAGCTCTGTTTAACACATCAACAGACATACACAAACGTAATTCTCTTTGTACATACATAACTCTTTTAAAACAGAGATGCGTTTGTGTTTAGCCTAGTATTATTTAGCATGTAATTCTTTATTTATAATGTTTAGAAATAACAGGTAGTTAGGGCTTGTTTCATCATGTATTATGTAACTCTCTAGTTTGCTCATCAGTTCATTTTTGTTAGTATTTTCTTTATAATATTGAAGCAAGTTATCGATCAGTCTGACTGATAAGAGTTCGTACGTTTGAATGGTTGTGTAGAAATACTGAGTTTGTTGACGGTTGGACTGATATGTTTTCGTTAAAATATAGTCTTGTGTTTAGTGTAGTTTGTTGATGTGTGTTTTTGATACATTTATCCATATTAAATAGATGTATTCTACAGCTGGTCTTATGTATATTCTATAAATGTTTAATATATGTTCTGTCGAAATTCCTTAATTTGTTTGTTTGTTGTTGTTATTAATTAAGCACAAAGTTACACAATGGGCTATCTGTGCTTTGCCCCCATGGGTATCGAAACCCAGTTTTTAGTGTGTAAGTCCGCAGACATACTACTGTGCCACTGAGGAGCCAATTCCTTAGTTTTTGCAAGTCAGGTAAGTCGGTCTTTTTCAAATTCTGTTTTTTTTATGCTATTATTATGTGGTATCCAGTTTAATTTTAAGTCAAATATAATCCGTACTAAATTTGCTAATGTTGCTACCTGTAAGAGAGTGAAATCTACATATAACTGTGGTATTAATTTGCTTGTTTTGTTTGAAACACTCTTCCATTTTGCAGCACTGTTCTTGAAAATAGCAAATTAAAACTCAATTACTACATTTTTCAAGTTATATGATTCTTGCCGATAGATAACACATTAGAGAGACAAAGTGAGGTGAGACACATCTACATTTAACCAGAGACAAAGTGAGGTGAGAGACATTTACATTTAACCAGAGACAAAGTGAGGTGAGAAACATCTACATTTAACCCGAGACAAAGTGAGGTGAGACACATCTACATTTAACCAGAGACAAAGTGAGGTGAGACACATCTACATTTAACCAGAGACAAAGTGAGGTGAGAGACATCTACATTTAACCAGAGACAAAGTGAGGTGAGACACATCTACATTTAACCAGAGACAAAGTGAGGTGAGAGACATCTACATTTAACCAGAGACAAAGTGAGGTGAGAGACATCTACATTTAACCAGAGACAAAGTGAGGTGAGACACATCTACATTTAACCAGAGACAAAGTGAGGTGAGACACATCTACATTTAACCAGAGACAAAGTGAGGTGAGAGACATCTACATTTAACCAGAGACAAAGTGAGGTGAGACACATCTACATTTAACCAGAGACAAAGTGAGGTGAGAGACATCTACATTTAACCAGAGACAAAGTGAGGTGAGAGACATCTACATTTAACCAGAGACAAAGTGAGGTGAGAGACATCTACATTTAACCAGAGACAAAGTGAGGTGAGACACATCTACATTTAACCAGAGACAAAGTGAGGTGAGACACATCTACATTTAACCAGAGACAAAGTGAGGTGAGAGACATCTACATTTAACCAGAGACAAAGTGAGGTGAGACACATCTACATTTAACCAGAGACAAAGTGAGGTGAGACACATCTACATTTAACCAGAGACAAAGTGAGGTGAGACACATCTACATTTAACCAGAGACAAAGTGAGGTGAGAGACATCTACATTTAACCAGAGACAAAGTGAGGTGAGACACATCTACATTTAACCAGAGACAAAGTGAGGTGAGAGACATCTACATTTAACCAGAGACAAAGTGAGGTGAGACACATCTACATTTAACCAGAGACAAAGTGAGGTGAGACACATCTACATTTAACCAGAGACAAAGTGAGGTGAGACACATCTACATTTAACCAGAGACAAAGTGAGGTGAGACACATCTACATTTAACCAGAGACAAAGTGAGGTGAGACACATCTACATTTAACCAGAGACAAAGTGAGGTGAGACACATCTACATTTAACCAGAGACAGAGTGAAGTGAGACACATCTACATTTAACCAGAGACAAAGTGAGGTGAGAGACATCTACATTTAACCAGAGACAAAGTGAGGTGAGAGACATCTACATTTAACCAGAGACAAAGTGAGGTGAGAGACATCTACATTTAACCAGAGACAAAGTGAGGTGAGACACATCTACATTTAACCAGAGACAAAGTGAGGTGAGAGACATCTACATTTAACCAGAGACAAAGTGAGGTGAGACACATCTACATTTAACCAGAGACAAAGTGAGGTGAGAGACATCTACATTTAACCAGAGACAAAGTGAGGTGAGACACATCTACATTTAACCAGAGACAAAGTGAGGTGAGAGACATCTACATTTAACCAGAGACAAAGTGAGGTGAGACACATCTACATTTAACCAGAGACAAAGTGAGGTGAGACACATCTACATTTAACCAGAGACAAAGTGAGGTGAGAGACATCTACATTTAACCAGAGACAAAGTGAGGTGAGACACATCTACATTTAACCAGAGACAAAGTGAGGTGAGAGACATCTACATTTAACCAGAGACAAAGTGAGGTGAGAGACATCTACATTTAACCAGAGACAAAGTGAGGTGAGAGACATCTACATTTAACCAGAGACAAAGTGAGGTGAGACACATCTACATTTAACCAGAGACAAAGTGAGGTGAGAGACATCTACATTTAACCAGAGACAAAGTGAGGTGAGAGACATCTACATTTAACCAGAGACAAAGTGAGGTGAGAGACATCTACATTTAACCAGAGACAAAGTGAGGTGAGAGACATCTACATTTAACCAGAGACAAAGTGAGGTGAGACACATCTACATTTAACCAGAGACAAAGTGAGGTGAGAGACATCTACATTTAACCAGAGACAAAGTGAGGTGAGACACATCTACATTTAACCAGAGACAAAGTGAGGTGAGACACATCTACATTTAACCAGAGACAAAGTGAGGTGAGACACATCTACATTTAACCAGAGACAAAGTGAGGTGAGAGACATCTACATTTAACCAGAGACAAAGTGAGGTGAGAGACATCTACATTTAACCAGAGACAAAGTGAGGTGAAACACATCTACATTTAACCAGAGACAAAGTGAGGTGAGACACATCTACATTTAACCAGAGACAAAGTGAGGTGAGAGACATCTACATTTAACCAGAGACAAAGTGAGGTGAGACACATCTACATTTAACCAGAGACAAAGTGAGGTGAGAGACATCTACATTTAACCAGAGACAAAGTGAGGTGAGAGACATCTACATTTAACCAGAGACAAAGTGAGGTGAGAGACATCTACATTTAACCAGAGACAAAGTGAGGTGAGACACATCTACATTTAACCAGAGACAAAGTGAGGTGAGAGACATCTACATTTAACCAGAGACAAAGTGAGGTGAGAGACATCTACATTTAACCAGAGACAAAGTGAGGTGAGAGACATCTACATTTAACCAGAGACAAAGTGAGGTGAGACACATCTACATTTAACCAGAGACAAAGTGAGGTGAGACACATCTACATTTAACCAGAGACAAAGTGAGGTGAGAGACATCTACATTTAACCAGAGACAAAGTGAGGTGAGACACATCTACATTTAACCAGAGACAAAGTGAGGTGAGACACATCTACATTTAACCAGAGACAAAGTGAGGTGAGACACATCTACATTTAACCAGAGACAAAGTGAGGTGAGAGACATCTACATTTAACCAGAGACAAAGTGAGGTGAGACACATCTACATTTAACCAGAGACAAAGTGAGGTGAGAGACATCTACATTTAACCAGAGACAAAGTGAGGTGAGACACATCTACATTTAACCAGAGACAAAGTGAGGTGAGACACATCTACATTTAACCAGAGACAAAGTGAGGTGAGAGACATCTACATTTAACCAGAGACAAAGTGAGGTGAGACACATCTACATTTAACCAGAGACAAAGTGAGGTGAGACACATCTACATTTAACCAGAGACAAAGTGAGGTGAGACACATCTACATTTAACCAGAGACAAAGTGAGGTGAGAGACATCTACATTTAACCAGAGACATAGTGAGGTGAGAGACAAACATTTAACCAGAGACAAAGTGAGGTGAGAGACATCTACATTTAACCAGAGACAAAGTGAGGTGAGAGACATCTACATTTAACCAGAGACAGGTGAGAACATCTACATTTAACCAGAGACAAAGTGAGGTGAGACACATCTACATTTAACCAGAGACAAAGTGAGGTGAGACACATCTACATTTAACCAGAGAGACAAAGTGAGGTGAGAGAAATCTACATTTAACCAGAGACAAAGTGAGGTGAGAGACATCTACATTTAACCAGAGACAAAGTGAGGTGAGAGACATCTACATTTAACCAGAGACAAAGTGAGGTGAAACACATCTACATTTAACCAGAGACAAAGTGAGGTGAGACACATCTACATTTAACCAGAGACAAAGTGAGGTGAAACACATCTACATTTAACCAGAGACAAAGTGAGGTGAGACACATCTACATTTAACCAGAGACAAAGTGAGGTGAGAAACATCTACATTTAACCAGAGACAAAGTGAGGTGAGAGACATCTACATTTAACCAGAGACAAAGTGAGGTGAGACACATCTACATTTAACCAGAGACAAAGTGAGGTGAGACACATCTACATTTAACCAGAGACAAAGTGAGGTGAGACACATCTACATTTAACCAGAGACAAAGTGAGGTGAGAGACATCTACATTTAACCAGAGACAAAGTGAGGTGAGAGACATCTACATTTAACCAGAGACAAAGTGAGGTGAGACACATCTACATTTAACCAGAGACAAAGTGAGGTGAGACACATCTACATTTAACCAGAGACAAAGTGAGGTGAGACACATCTACATTTAACCAGAGACAAAGTGAGGTGAGACACATCTACATTTAACCAGAGACAAAGTGAGGTGAGAGACATCTACATTTAACCAGAGACAAAGTGAGGTGAGAGACATCTACATTTAACCAGAGACAAAGTGAGGTGAGACACATCTACATTTAACCAGAGACAAAGTGAGGTGAGACACATCTACATTTAACCAGAGACAAAGTGAGGTGAGACACATCTACATTTAACCAGAGACAAAGTGAGGTGAGAGACATCTACATTTAACCAGAGACAAAGTGAGGTGAGACACATCTACATTTAACCAGAGACAAAGTGAGGTGAGACACATCTACATTTAACCAGAGACAAAGTGAGGTGAGACACATCTACATTTAACCAGAGACAAAGTGAGGTGAGACACATCTACATTTAACCAGAGACAAAGTGAGGTGAGACACATCTACATTTAACCAGAGACAAAGTGAGGTGAGACACATCTACATTTAACCAGAGACAAAGTGAGGTGAGAGACATCTACATTTAACCAGAGACAAAGTGAGGTGAGACACATCTACATTTAACCAGAGACAAAGTGAGGTGAGAGACATCTACATTTAACCAGAGACAAAGTGAGGTGAGACACATCTACATTTAACCAGAGACAAAGTGAGGTGAGACACATCTACATTTAACCAGAGACAAAGTGAGGTGAGAGACATCTACATTTAACCAGAGACAAAGTGAGGTGAGACACATCTACATTTAACCAGAGACAAAGTGAGGTGAGAGACATCTGCATTTAACCGGAGACAAAGTGAGGTAAGACACATCTACATTTAACCAGAGACAAAATTTGGTGCGAAACATCTACATTTAACCAGAGACAAAGTGAGGTGAGAAACATCTACATTTAACCGGAGACAAAGTGAGGTGAGAGAAATCTACATTTAACCAGAGACAAAGTGAGGTGAGAGACATCTACATTTAACCAGAGACAAAGTGAGGTGAGACACATCTACATTTAACCAGAGACAAAGTGAGGTGAGACACATCTACATTTAACCAGAGACAAAGTGAGGTGAGAGACATCTACATTTAACCAGAGACAAAGTGAGGTGAGAGACATCTACATTTAACCAGAGACAAAGTGAGGTGAGACACATCTACATTTAACCAGAGACAAAGTGAGGTGAGACACATCTACATTTAACCAGAGACAAAGTGAGGTGAGACACATCTACATTTAACCAGAGACAAAGTGAGGTGAGACACATCTACATTTAACCAGAGACAAAGTGAGGTGAGACACATCTACATTTAACCAGAGACAAAGTGAGGTGAGAGACATCTACATTTAACCAGAGACAAAGTGAGGTGAGACACATCTACATTTAACCAGAGACAAAGTGAGGTGAGAGACATCTACATTTAACCAGAGACAAAGTGAGGTGAGACACATCTACATTTAACCAGAGACAAAGTGAGGTGAGACACATCTACATTTAACCAGAGACAAAGTGAGGTGAGAAACATCTACATTTAACCAGAGACAAAGTGAGGTGAACTACATTTAACCAGAGACAAAGTGAGGTGAGAGACATCTACATTTAACCAGAGACAAAGTGAGGTGAGACACATCTACATTTAACCAGAGACAAAGTGAGGTGAGACACATCTACATTTAACCAGAGACAAAGTGAGGTGAGAGACATCTACATTTAACCAGAGACAAAGTGAGGTGAGAGACATCTACATTTAACCAGAGACAAAGTGAGGTGAGACACATCTACATTTAACCAGAGACAAAGTGAGGTGAGACACATCTACATTTAACCAGAGACAAAGTGAGGTGAGACACATCTACATTTAACCAGAGACAAAGTGAGGTGAGACACATCTACATTTAACCAGAGACAAAGTGAGGTGAGACACATCTACATTTAACCAGAGACAAAGTGAGGTGAGACACATCTACATTTAACCAGAGACAAAATGAGGTGCGAGACATCTACATTTAACCAGAGACAAAGTGAGGTGAGTGAGGTGAGACACATCTACATTTAACCAGAGACAAAGTGAGGTGAGACACATCTACATTTAACCAGAGACAAAGTGAGGTGAGACACATCTACATTTAACCAGAGACAAAGTGAGGTGAGAGACATCTACATTTAACCAGAGACAAAGTGAGGTGAGACACATCTACATTTAACCAGAGACAAAGTGAGGTGAGAGACATCTACATTTAACCAGAGACAAAGTGAGGTGAGACACATCTACATTTAACCAGAGACAAAGTGAGGTGAGACACATCTACATTTAACCAGAGACAAAGTGAGGTGAGAGACATCTACATTTAACCAGAGACAAAGTGAGGTGAGACACATCTACATTTAACCAGAGACAAAGTGAGGTGAGACACATCTACATTTAACCAGAGACAAAGTGAGGTGAGACACATCTACATTTAACCAGAGACAAAGTGAGGTGAGAGACATCTACATTTAACCAGAGACAAAGTGAGGTGAGACACATCTACATTTAACCAGAGACAAAGTGAGGTGAGACACATCTACATTTAACCAGAGACAAAGTGAGGTGAGAGACATCTACATTTAACCAGAGACAAAGTGAGGTGAGACACATCTACATTTAACCAGAGACAAAGTGAGGTGAGACACATCTACATTTAACCAGAGACAAAGTGAGGTGAGACACATCTACATTTAACCAGAGACAAAGTGAGGTGAGAGACATCTACATTTAACCAGAGACAAGTGAGGTGAGGAGACAAAGTGAGGTGAGAGACATCTGCATTTAACCAGAGACAAAGTGAGGTGAGAGACATCTACATTTAACCAGAGACAAAGTGAGGTGAGACACATCTACATTTAACCAGAGACAAACATTTAACCAGAGACAAAGTGAGGTGAGACACATCTACATTTAACCAGAGACAAAGTGAGGTGAGACACATCTACATTTAACCAGAGACAAAGTGAGGTGAGACACATCTACATTTAACCAGAGACAAAGTGAGGTGAGACACATCTACATTTAACCAGAGACAAAGTGAGGTGAGACACATCTACATTTAACCAGAGACAAAGTGAGGTGAGACACATCTACATTTAACCAGAGACAAAGTGAGGTGAGACACATCTACATTTAACCAGAGACAAAGTGAGGTGAGACACATCTACATTTAACCAGAGACAAAGTGAGGTGAGAGACATCTACATTTAACCAGAGACAAAGTGAGGTGAGACACATCTACATTTAACCAGAGACAAAGTGAGGTGAGACACATCTACATTTAACCAGAGACAAAGTGAGGTGAGACATCTACATTTAACCAGACATCTACATTTAACCAGAGACAAAGTGAGGTGAGACACATCTACATTTAACCAGAGACAAAGTGAGGTGAGACACATCTACATTTAACCAGAGACAAAGTGAGGTGAGACACATCTACATTTAACCAGAGACAAAGTGAGGTGAGACACATCTACATTTAACCAGAGACAAAGTGAGGTGAGAGACATGAGGTGAGAGACATCTACATTTAACCAGAGACAAAGTGAGGTGAGAGACATCTGCATTTAACCGGAGACAAAGTGAGGTGAGAGACATCTACATTTAACCAGAGACAAAGTGAGGTGAGACACATCTACATTTAACCAGAGACAAAGTGAGGTGAGAGACATCTACATTTAACCAGAGACAAAGTGAGGTGAGACACATCTACATTTAACCAGAGACAAAGTGAGGTGAGAGACATCTACATTTAACCAGAGACAAAGTGAGGTGAGACACATCTACATTTAACCAGAGACAAAGTGAGGTGAGACATCTACATTTAACCAGAGACAAAGTAGGTGAGACATTACATTTAACCAGAGACAAAGTGAGGTGAGACACATCTACATTTAACCAGAGACAAAGTGAGGTGAGAGACATCTACATTTAACCATGAGACACATCTACATTTAACCAGAGACAAAGTGAGGTGAGACACATCTACATTTAACCAGAGACAAAGTGAGGTGAGAGACATCTACATTTAACCAGAGACAAAGTGAGGTGAGACACATCTACATTTAACCAGAGACAAAGTGAGGTGAGACACATCTACATTTAACCAGAGACAAAGTGAGGTGAGACACATCTACATTTAACCAGAGACAAAGTGAGGTGAGAAACATCTACATTTAACCGGAGACAAAGTGAGGTGAGAGACATCTACATTTAACCAGAGACAAAGTGAGGTGAGAGACATCTGCATTTAACCAGAGACAAAGTGAGGTGAGAGACATCTACATTTAACCAGAGACAAAGTGAGGTGAGAGACATCTACATTTAACCAGAGACAAAGTGAGGTGAGACACATCTACATTTAACCAGAGACAAAGTGAGGTGAGACACATCTACATTTAACCAGAGACAAAGTGAGGTGAGACACATCTACATTTAACCAGAGACAAAGTGAGGTGAGACATCTACATTTAACCAGAGACAAAGTGAGGTGAGACATTTTTAACCAGAGACAAAGTGAGGTGAGACACATCTACATTTAACCAGAGACAAAGTGAGGTGAGACACATCTACATTTAACCAGAGACAAAGTGAGAGACAAAGTGAGGTGAGACACATCTACATTTAACCAGAGACAAAGTGAGGTGAGAGACATCTACATTTAACCAGAGACAAAGTGAGGTGAGACACATCTACATTTAACCAGAGACAAAGTGAGGTGAGACACATCTACATTTAACCAGAGACAAAGTGAGGTGAGACACATCTACATTTAACCAGAGACAAAGTGAGGTGAGAGACATCTACATTTAACCAGAGACAAAGTGAGGAGAGACACATCTACATTTAACCAGAGACAAAGTGAGGTGAGACACATCTACATTTAACCGGAGACAAAGTGAGGTGAGAGACATCTACATTTAACCAGAGACAAAGTGAGGTGAGACACATCTACATTTAACCAGAGACAAAGTGAGGTGAGACACATCTACATTTAACCGGAGACAAAGTGAGGTGAGAGACATCTACATTTAACCAGAGACAAAGTGAGGTGAGAGACATCTACATTTAACCAGAGACACATCTACATTTAACCAGAGACAAAGTGAGGTGAGACACATCTACATTTAACCAGAGACAAAGTGAGGTGAGACACATCTACATTTAACCAGAGACAAAGTGAGGTGAGACACATCTACATTTAACCAGAGACAAAGTGAGGTGAGACACATCTACATTTAACCAGAGACAAAGTGAGGTGAGACACATCTACATTTAACCAGAGACAAAGTGAGGTGAGACACATCTACATTTAACCAGAGACAAAGTGAGGTGAGACACATCTACATTTAACCAGAGACAAAGTGAGGTGAGAGACATCTACATTTAACCAGAGACAAAGTGAGGTGAGAGACATCTACATTTAACCAGAGACAAAGTGAGGTGAGACACATCTACATTTAACCGGAGACAAAGTGAGGTGAGACACATCTACATTTAACCAGAGACAAAGTGAGGTGAGACACATCTACATTTAACCAGAGACAAAGTGAGGTGAGACACATCTACATTTAACCAGAGACAAAGTGAGGTGAGAGACATCTACATTTAACCAGAGACAAAGTGAGGTGAGAGACATCTACATTTAACCAGAGACAAAGTGAGGTGAGAGACATCTACATTTAACCAGAGACAAAGTGAGGTGAGACACATCTACATTTAACCAGAGACAAAGTGAGGTGAGAGACATCTACATTTAACCAGAGACAAAGTGAGGAGACATGAGACAAAGTGAGGTGAGAGACATCTACATTTAACCAGAGACAAAGTGAGGTGAGAGACATCTACATTTAACCAGAGACAAAGTGAGGTGAGACACATCTACATTTAACCAGAGACAAAGTGAGGTGAGACACATCTACATTTAACCAGAGACAAAGTGAGGTGAGACACATCTACATTTAACCAGAGACAAAGTGAGGTGAGACACATCTACATTTAACCAGAGACAAAGTGAGGTGAGAGACATCTACATTTAACCAGAGACAAAGTGAGGTGAGAGACATCTACATTTAACCAGAGACAAAGTGAGGTGAGACACATCTACATTTAACCAGAGACAAAGTGAGGTGAGACACATCTACATTTAACCAGAGACAAAGTGAGGTGAGAGACATCTACATTTAACCAGAGACAAAGTGAGGTGAGACACATCTACATTTAACCAGAGACAAAGTGAGGTGAGACACATCTACATTTAACCAGAGACAAAGTGAGGTGAGACACATCTACATTTAACCAGAGACAAAGTGAGGTGAGACACATCTACATTTAACCAGAGACAAAGTGAGGTGAGACACATCTACATTTAACCAGAGACAAAGTGAGGTGAGAGACATCTACATTTAACCAGAGACAAAGTGAGGTGAGACACATCTACATTTAACCAGAGACAAAGTGAGGTGAGACACATCTACATTTAACCAGAGACAAAGTGAGGTGAGAGACATCTACATTTAACCAGAGACAAAGTGAGGTGAGACACATCTACATTTAACCAGAGACAAAGTGAGGTGAGACACATCTACATTTAACCAGAGACAAAGTGAGGTGAGAGACATCTACATTTAACCAGAGACAAAGTGAGGTGAGAGACATCTACATTTAACCAGAGACAAAGTGAGGTGAGAGACATCTACATTTAACCAGAGACAAAGTGAGGTGAGACACATCTACATTTAACCAGAGACAAAGTGAGGTGAGAGACATCTACATTTAACCAGAGACAAAGTGAGGTGAGACACATCTACATTTAACCAGAGACAAAGTGAGGTGAGACACATCTACATTTAACCAGAGACAAAGTGAGGTGAGACACATCTACATTTAACCAGAGACAAAGTGAGGTGAGAGACATCTACATTTAACCAGAGACAAAGTGAGGTGAGACACATCTACATTTAACCAGAGACAAAGTGAGGTGAGACACATCTACATTTAACCAGAGACAAAGTGAGGTGAGACACATCTACATTTAACCAGAGACAAAGTGAGGTGAGACACATCTACATTTAACCAGAGACAAAGTGAGGTGAGACACATCTACATTTAACCAGAGACAAAGTGAGGTGAGAGACATCTACATTTAACCAGAGACAAAGTGAGGTGAGACACATCTACATTTAACCAGAGACAAAGTGAGGTGAGAGACATCTACATTTAACCAGAGACAAAGTGAGGTGAGAGACATCTACATTTAACCAGAGAGACAAAGTGAGGTGAGAGACATCTACATTTAACCAGAGACAAAGTGAGGTGAGACACATCTACATTTAACCAGAGACAAAGTGAGGTGAGACACATCTACATTTAACCAGAGACAAAGTGAGGTGAGACACATCTACATTTAACCAGAGACAAAGTGAGGTGAGACACATCTACATTTAACCAGAGACAAAGTGAGGTGAGAGACATCTACATTTAACCAGAGACAAAGTGAGGTGAGACACATCTACATTTAACCAGAGACAAAGTGAGGTGAGACACATCTACATTTAACCAGAGACAAAGTGAGGTGAGACACATCTACATTTAACCAGAGACAAAGTGAGGTGAGACACATCTACATTTAACCAGAGACAAAGTGAGGTGAGACTCTACATTTAACCAGAGACAAAGTGAGGTGAGAGTCTACATTTAACCAGAGACAAAGTGAGGTGAGAGACATCTACATTTAACCAGAGACAAAGTGAGGTGAGACACATCTACATTTAACCAGAGACAAAGTGAGGTGAGAGACATCTACATTTAACCAGAGACAAAGTGAGGTGAGACACATCTACATTTAACCAGAGACAAAGTGAGGTGAGAGACATCTACATTTAACCAGAGACAAAGTGAGGTGAGACACATCTACATTTAACCAGAGACAAAGTGAGGTGAGACACATCTACATTTAACCAGAGACAAAGTGAGGTGAGACACATCTACATTTAACCAGAGACAAAGTGAGGTGAGAGACATCTACATTTAACCAGAGACAAAGTGAGGTGAGACACATCTACATTTAACCAGAGACAAAGTGAGGTGAGAGACATCTACATTTAACCAGAGACAAAGTGAGGTGAGACACATCTACATTTAACCAGAGACAAAGTGAGGTGAGAGACATCTACATTTAACCAGAGACAAAGTGAGGTGAGACACATCTACATTTAACCAGAGACAAAGTGAGGTGAGACACATCTACATTTAACCAGAGACAAAGTGAGGTGAGACACATCTACATTTAACCAGAGACAAAGTGAGGTGAGACACATCTACATTTAACCAGAGACAAAGTGAGGTGAGAGACATCTACATTTAACCAGAGACAAAGTGAGGTGAGACATCTACATTTAACCAGAGACAAAGTGAGGTGAGAGACATCTACATTTAACCAGAGACAAAGTGAGGTGAGACACATCTACATTTAACCAGAGACAAAGTGAGGTGAGACACATCTACATTTAACCAGAGACAAAGTGAGGTGAGACACATCTACATTTAACCAGAGACAAAGTGAGGTGAGACACATCTACATTTAACCAGAGACAAAGTGAGGTGAGACACATCTACATTTAACCAGAGACAAAGTGAGGTGAGACACATCTACATTTAACCAGAGACAAAGTGAGGTGAGAGACATCTACATTTAACCAGAGACAAAGTGAGGTGAGACACATCTACATTTAACCAGAGACAAAGTGAGGTGAGACACATCTACATTTAACCAGAGACAAAGTGAGGTGAGACACATCTACATTTAACCAGAGACAAAGTGAGGTGAGAGACATCTACATTTAACCAGAGACAAAGTGAGGTGAGACACATCTACATTTAACCAGAGACAAAGTGAGGTGAGACACATCTACATTTAACCAGAGACAAAGTGAGGTGAGACACATCTACATTTAACCAGAGACAAAGTGAGGTGAGAGACATCTACATTTAACCAGAGACAAAGTGAGGTGAGACACATCTACATTTAACCAGAGACAAAGTGAGGTGAGAGACATCTACATTTAACCAGAGACAAAGTGAGGTGAGACACATCTACATTTAACCAGAGACAAAGTGAGGTGAGAGACATCTACATTTAACCAGAGACAAAGTGAGGTGAGACACATCTACATTTAACCAGAGACAAAGTGAGGTGAGAGACATCTACATTTAACCAGAGACAAAGTGAGGTGAGAGACATCTACATTTAACCAGAGACAAAGTGAGGTGAGACACATCTACATTTAACCAGAGACAAAGTGAGGTGAGACACATCTACATTTAACCAGAGACAAAGTGAGGTGAGACACATCTACATTTAACCAGAGACAAAGTGAGGTGAGACACATCTACATTTAACCAGAGACAAAGTGAGGTGAGAGACATCTACATTTAACCAGAGACAAAGTGAGGTGAGACACATCTACATTTAACCAGAGACAAAGTGAGGTGAGACACATCTACATTTAACCAGAGACAAAGTGAGGTGAGACACATCTACATTTAACCAGAGACAAAGTGAGGTGAGACACATCTACATTTAACCAGAGACAAAGTGAGGTGAGAGACATCTACATTTAACCAGAGACAAAGTGAGGTGAGAGACACATCTACATTTAACCAGAGACAAAGTGAGGTGAGACACATCTACATTTAACCAGAGACAAAGTGAGGTGAGACACATCTACATTTAACCAGAGACAAAGTGAGGTGAGAGACATCTACATTTAACCAGAGACAAAGTGAGGTGAGACACATCTACATTTAACCAGAGACAAAGTGAGGTGAGAGACATCTACATTTAACCAGAGACAAAGTGAGGTGAGACACATCTACATTTAACCAGAGACAAAGTGAGGTGAGACACATCTACATTTAACCAGAGACAAAGTGAGGTGAGACACATCTACATTTAACCAGAGACAAAGTGAGGTGAGAGACATCTACATTTAACCAGAGACAAAGTGAGGTGAGACACATCTACATTTAACCAGAGACAAAGTGAGGTGAGACACATCTACATTTAACCAGAGACAAAGTGAGGTGAGACACATCTACATTTAACCAGAGACAAAGTGAGGTGAGAGACATCTACATTTAACCAGAGACAAAGTGAGGTGAGACACATCTACATTTAACCAGAGACAAAGTGAGGTGAGACAAAGTGACATCTGCATTTAACCAGAGACAAAGTGAGGTGAGACACATCTACATTTAACCAGAGACAAAGTGAGGTGAGAGACATCTACATTTAACCAGAGACAAAGTGAGGTGAGACACATCTACATTTAACCAGAGACAAAGTGAGGTGAGACACATCTACATTTAACCAGAGACAAAGTGAGGTGAGAGACATCTACATTTAACCAGAGACAAAGTGAGGTGAGAGACATCTACATTTAACCAGAGACAAAGTGAGGTGAGACACATCTACATTTAACCAGAGACAAAGTGAGGTGAGACACATCTACATTTAACCAGAGACAAAGTGAGGTGAGACACATCTACATTTAACCAGAGACAAAGTGAGGTGAGACACATCTACATTTAACCAGAGACAAAGTGAGGTGAGACACATCTACATTTAACCAGAGACAAAGTGAGGTGAGATCTACATCTACATTTAACCAGAGACAAAGTGAGGTGAGACACATCTACATTTAACCAGAGACAAAGTGAGGTGAGACACATCTACATTTAACCAGAGACAAAGTGAGGTGAGACACATCTACATTTAACCAGAGACAAAGTGAGGTGAGAGACATCTACATTTAACCAGAGACAAAGTGAGGTGAGACACATCTACATTTAACCAGAGACAAAGTGAGGTGAGAGACATCTACATTTAACCAGAGACAAAGTGAGGTGAGACACATCTACATTTAACCAGAGACAAAGTGAGGTGAGACACATCTACATTTAACCAGAGACAAAGTGAGGTGAGACACATCTACATTTAACCAGAGACAAAGTGAGGTGAGAGACATCTACATTTAACCAGAGACAAAGTGAGGTGAGAGACATCTACATTTAACCAGAGACAAAGTGAGGTGAGACACATCTACATTTAACCAGAGACAAAGTGAGGTGAGACACATCTACATTTAACCAGAGACAAAGTGAGGTGAGACACATCTACATTTAACCAGAGACAAAGTGAGGTGAGACACATCTACATTTAACCAGAGACAAAGTGAGGTGAGAGACATCTACATTTAACCAGAGACAAAGTGAGGTGAGAGACAACATTTAACCAGAGACAAAGTGAGGTGAGACACATCTACATTTAACCAGAGACAAAGTGAGGTGAGAGACATCTACATTTAACCAGAGACAAAGTGAGGTGAGAGACAAAGTGAGGTGAGAGACATCTGCATTTAACCTGAGACAAAGTGAGGTAAGAGACATCTACATTTAACCAGAGACAAAGTGAGGTGAAATACACATCTACATTTAACCAGAGACTAAGTGAGGTGAGACACATCTACATTTAACCAGAGACAAAGTGAGGTGAGACACATCTACATTTAACCAGAGACAAAGTGAGGTGAGAGACATCTACATTTAACCAGAGACAAAGTGAGGTGAGACACATCTACATTTAACCAGAGACAAAGTGAGGTGAGACACATCTACATTTAACCAGAGACAAAGTGAGGTGAGACACATCTACATTTAACCAGAGACAAAGTGAGGTGAGACACATCTACATTTAACCAGAGACAAAGTGAGGTGAGACACATCTACATTTAACCAGAGACAAAGTGAGGTGAGACACATCTACATTTAACCAGAGACAAAGTGAGGTGAGACACATCTACATTTAACCAGAGACAAAGTGAGGTGAGACACATCTACATTTAACCAGAGACAAAGTGAGGTGAGAGACATCTACATTTAACCAGAGACAAAGTGAGGTGAGACACATCTACATTTAACCAGAGACAAAGTGAGGTGAGACACATCTACATTTAACCAGAGACAAAGTGAGGTCTACATTTAACCAGAGACAAAGTGAGGTGAGACACATCTACATTTAACCAGAGACAAAGTGAGGTGAGAGACATCTACATTTAACCAGAGACAAAGTGAGGTGAGACACATCTACATTTAACCAGAGACAAAGTGAGGTGAGACACATCTACATTTAACCAGAGACAAAGTGAGGTGAGAGACATCTACATTTAACCAGAGACAAAGTGAGGTGAGACACATCTACATTTAACCAGAGACAAAGTGAGGTGAGAGACATCTACATTTAACCAGAGACAAAGTGAGGTGAGAGACATCTACATTTAACCAGAGACAAAGTGAGGTGAGAGACATCTACATTTAACCAGAGACAAAGTGAGGTGAGACACATCTACATTTAACCAGAGACAAAGTGAGGTGAGACACATCTACATTTAACCAGAGACAAAGTGAGGTGAGAGACATCTACATTTAACCAGAGACAAAGTGAGGTGAGACACATCTACATTTAACCAGAGACAAAGTGAGGTGAGACATCTACATTTAACCAGAGACAAAGTGAGGTGAGACACATCTACATTTAACCAGAGACAAAGTGAGGTGAGACACATCTACATTTAACCAGAGACAAAGTGAGGTGAGACACATCTACATTTAACCAGAGACAAAGTGAGGTGAGAGACATCTACATTTAACCAGAGACAAAGTGAGGTGAGACACATCTACATTTAACCAGAGACAAAGTGAGGTGAGACACATCTACATTTAACCAGAGACAAAGTGAGGTGAGACACATCTACATTTAACCAGAGACAAAGTGAGACACATGAGACAAAGTGACATCTACATTTAACCAGAGACAAAGTGAGGTGAGACACATCTACATTTAACCAGAGACAAAGTGAGGTGAGACACATCTACATTTAACCAGAGACAAAGTGAGGTGAGACACATCTACATTTAACCAGAGACAAAGTGAGGTGAGACACATCTACATTTAACCAGAGACAAAGTGAGGTGAGAGACATCTACATTTAACCAGAGACAAAGTGAGGTGAGAGACATCTACATTTAACCAGAGACAAAGTGAGGTGAGAGACATCTACATTTAACCAGAGACAAAGTGAGGTGAGAGACATCTACATTTAACCAGAGACAAAGTGAGGTGAGACACATCTACATTTAACCAGAGACAAAGTGAGGTGAGACACATCTACATTTAACCAGAGACAAAGTGAGGTGAGACACATCTACATTTAACCAGAGACAAAGTGAGGTGAGACACATCTACATTTAACCAGAGACAAAGTGAGGTGAGAGACATCTACATTTAACCAGAGACAAAGTGAGGTGAGAGACATCTACATTTAACCAGAGACAAAGTGAGGTGAGAGACATCTACATTTAACCAGAGACAAGTGAGGTGAGACACATCTACATTTAACCAGAGACAAAGTGAGGTGAGACACATCTACATTTAACCAGAGACAAAGTGAGGTGAGACACATCTACATTTAACCAGAGACAAAGTGAGGTGAGACACATCTACATTTAACCAGAGACAAAGTGAGGTGAGACACATCTACATTTAACCAGAGACAAAGTGAGGTGAGACACATCTACATTTAACCAGAGACAAAGTGAGGTGAGAGACATCTACATTTAACCAGAGACAAAGTGAGGTGAGAGACATCTACATTTAACCAGAGACAAAGTGAGGTGAGACACATCTACATTTAACCAGAGACAAAGTGAGGTGAGAGACATCTACATTTAACCAGAGACAAAGTGAGGTGAGACACATCTACATTTAACCAGAGACAAAGTGAGGTGAGAGACATCTACATTTAACCAGAGACAAAGTGAGGTGAGAGACATCTACATTTAACCAGAGACAAAGTGAGGTGAGAGACAAAGTGAGGTGACATCTACATTTAACCAGAGACAAAGTGAGGTGAGAGACATCTACATTTAACCAGAGACAAAGTGAGGTGAGACACATCTACATTTAACCAGAGACAAAGTGAGGTGAGACACATCTACATTTAACCAGAGACAAAGTGAGGTGAGAGACATCTACATTTAACCAGAGACAAAGTGAGGTGAGACACATCTACATTTAACCAGAGACAAAGTGAGGTGAGAGACATCTACATTTAACCAGAGACAAAGTGAGGTGAGACACATCTACATTTAACCAGAGACAAAGTGAGGTGAGACACATCTACATTTAACCAGAGACAAAGTGAGGTGAGACACATCTACATTTAACCAGAGACAAAGTGAGGTGAGAGACATCTACATTTAACCAGAGACAAAGTGAGGTGAGACACATCTACATTTAACCAGAGACAAAGTGAGGTGAGAAACATCTACATTTAACCAGAGACAAAGTGAGGAGAGACATGACATTTAACCAGAGACAAAGTGAGGTACACATTAACCAGAGACAAAGTGAGGTGAGACACATCTACATTTAACCAGAGACAAAGTGAGGTGAGACACATCTACATTTAACCAGAGACAAAGTGAGGTGAGAGACATCTACATTTAACCAGAGACAAAGTGAGGTGAGACACATCTACATTTAACCAGAGACAAAGTGAGGTGAGACACATCTACATTTAACCAGAGACAAAGTGAGGTGAGACACATCTACATTTAACCAGAGACAAAGTGAGGTGAGACACATCTACATTTAACCAGAGACAAAGTGAGGTGAGACACATCTACATTTAACCAGAGACAAAGTGAGGTGAGACACATCTACATTTAACCAGAGACAAAGTGAGGTGAGACACATCTACATTTAACCAGAGACAAAGTGAGGTGAGACACATCTACATTTAACCAGAGACAAAGTGAGGTGAGACACATCTACATTTAACCAGAGACAAAGTGAGGTGAGACACATCTACATTTAACCAGAGACAAAGTGAGGTGAGAGACATCTACATTTAACCAGAGACAAAGTGAGGTGAGACACATCTACATTTAACCAGAGACAAAGTGAGGTGAGACACATCTACATTTAACCAGAGACAAAGTGAGGTGAGACACATCTACATTTAACCAGAGACAAAGTGAGGTGAGAGACATCTACATTTAACCAGAGACAAAGTGAGGTGAGAGAGACAAAGTGAGGTGAGAGACATCTACATTTAACCAGAGACAAAGTGAGGTGAGAGACATCTACATTTAACCAGAGACAAAGTGAGGTGAGACACATCTACATTTAACCAGAGACAAAGTGAGGTGAGACACATCTACATTTAACCAGAGACAAAGTGAGGTGAGACACATCTACATTTAACCAGAGACAAAGTGAGGTGAGACACATCTACATTTAACCAGAGACAAAGTGAGGTGAGAGACATCTACATTTAACCAGAGACAAAGTGAGGTGAGAGACATCATCTACATTTAACCAGAGACAAAGTGAGGTGAGAGACATCTACATTTAACCAGAGACAAAGTGAGGTGAGACACATCTACATTTAACCAGAGACAAAGTGAGGTGAGAGACATCTACATTTAACCAGAGACAAACATTTAACCAGAGACAAAGTGAGGTGAGAGACATCTGCATTTAACTAGAGACAAAGTGAGGTGAGAGACATCTACATTTAACCAGAGACAAAGTGAGGTGAGACACATCTACATTTAACCAGAGACAAAGTGAGGTGAGACACATCTACATTTAACCAGAGACAAAGTGAGGTGAGACACATCTACATTTAACCAGAGACAAAGTGAGGTGAGAGACATCTACATTTAACCAGAGACAAAGTGAGGTGAGACACATCTACATTTAACCAGAGACAAAGTGAGGTGAGACACATCTACATTTAACCAGAGACAAAGTGAGGTGAGAGACATTTACATTTAACCAGAGACAAATTGAGACAAAGTGAGGTGAGACATCTACATTTAACCAGAGACAAAGTGAGGTGAGACACATCTACATTTAACCAGAGACAAAGTGAGGTGAGAGACATCTACATTTAACCAGAGACAAAGTGAGGTGAGAGACATCTACATTTAACCAGAGACAAAGTGAGGTGAGAGACATCTACATTTAACCAGAGACAAAGTGAGGTGAGACACATCTACATTTAACCAGAGACAAAGTGAGGTGAGACACATCTACATTTAACCAGAGACAAAGTGAGGTGAGACACATCTACATTTAACCAGAGACAAAGTGAGGTGAGACACATCTACATTTAACCAGAGACAAAGTGAGGTGAGACACATCTACATTTAACCAGAGACAAAGTGAGGTGAGACACATCTACATTTAACCAGAGACAAAGTGAGGTGAGACACATCTACATTTAACCAGAGACAAAGTGAGGTGAGAGACATCTACATTTAACCAGAGACAAAGTGAGGTGAGACACATTTTTAACCAGAGACAAAGTGAGGTCTACATTTAACCAGAGACAAAGTGAGGTGAGACACATCTACATTTAACCAGAGACAAAGTGAGGTGAGAGACAAAGTGAGGTGAGACACATCTACATTTAACCAGAGACAAAGTGAGGTGAGAGACATCTACATTTAACCAGAGACAAAGTGAGGTGAGAGACATCTACATTTAACCAGAGACAAAGTGAGGTGAGAGACATCTACATTTAACCAGAGACAAAGTGAGGTGAGACACATCTACATTTAACCAGAGACAAAGTGAGGTGAGACACATCTACATTTAACCAGAGACAAAGTGAGGTGAGACACATCTACATTTAACCAGAGACAAAGTGAGGTGAGACACATCTACATTTAACCAGAGACAAAGTGAGGTGAGACACATCTACATTTAACCAGAGACAAAGTGAGGTGAGACACATCTACATTTAACCAGAGACAAAGTGAGGTGAGACACATCTACATTTAACCAGAGACAAAGTGAGGTGAGACACATCTACATTTAACCAGAGACAAAGTGAGGTGAGAGACATCTACATTTAACCAGAGACAAAGTGAGGTGAGACACATCTACATTTAACCAGAGACAAAGTGAGGTGAGAGACATCTACATTTAACCAGAGACAAAGTGAGGTGAGACACATCTACATTTAACCAGAGACAAAGTGAGGTGAGACACATCTACATTTAACCAGAGACAAAGTGAGGTGAGACACATCTACATTTAACCAGAGACAAAGTGAGGTGAGACACATCTACATTTAACCAGAGACAAAGTGAGGTGAGACACATCTACATTTAACCAGAGACAAAGTGAGGTGAGACACATCTACATTTAACCAGAGACAAAGTGAGGTGAGACATCTACATTTAACCAGAGACAAAGTGAGGTGAGACACATCTACATTTAACCAGAGACAAAGTGAGGTGAGACACATCTACATTTAACCAGAGACAAAGTGAGGTGAGACACATCTACATTTAACCAGAGACAAAGTGAGGTGAGAGACATCTACATTTAACCAGAGACAAAGTGAGGTGAGACACATCTACATTTAACCAGAGACAAAGTGAGGTGAGAGACATCTACATTTAACCAGAGACAAAGTGAGGTGAGACACATCTACATTTAACCAGAGACAAAGTGAGGTGAGACACATCTACATTTAACCAGAGACAAAGTGAGGTGAGACACATCTACATTTAACCAGAGACAAAGTGAGGTGAGACACATCTACATTTAACCAGAGACAAAGTGAGGTGAGAGACATCTACATTTAACCAGAGACAAAGTGAGGTGAGAGACATCTACATTTAACCAGAGACAAAGTGAGGTGAGACACATCTACATTTAACCAGAGACAAAGTGAGGTGAGAGACATCTACATTTAACCAGAGACAAAGTGAGGTGAGACACATCTACATTTAACCAGAGACAAAGTGAGGTGAGAGACATCTACATTTAACCAGAGACAAAGTGAGGTGAGAGACATTTACATTTAACCAGAGACAAAGTGAGGTGAGGTCTACATTTAACCAGAGACACATCTACATTTAACCAGAGACAAAGTGAGGTGAGACACATCTACATTTAACCAGAGACAAAGTGAGGTGAGACATCTACATTTAACCAGAGACAAAGTGAGGTGAGAGACATCTACATTTAACCAGAGACAAAGTGAGGTGAGAGACATCTACATTTAACCAGAGACAAAGTGAGGTGAGACACATCTACATTTAACCAGAGACAAAGTGAGGTGAGACACATCTACATTTAACCAGAGACAAAGTGAGGTGAGACACATCTACATTTAACCAGAGACAAAGTGAGGTGAGACACATCTACATTTAACCAGAGACAAAGTGAGGTGAGACACATCTACATTTAACCAGAGACAAAGTGAGGTGAGACACATCTACATTTAACCAGAGACAAAGTGAGGTGAGACACATCTACATTTAACCAGAGACAAAGTGAGGTGAGACACATCTACATTTAACCAGAGACAAAGTGAGGTGAGAGACATCTACATTTAACCAGAGACAAAGTGAGGTGAGACACATCTACATTTAACCAGAGACAAAGTGAGGTGAGACACATCTACATTTAACCAGAGACAAAGTGAGGTGAGACACATCTACATTTAACCAGAGACAAAGTGAGGTGAGAGACATCTACATTTAACCAGAGACAAAGTGAGGTGAGACACATCTACATTTAACCAGAGACAAAGTGAGGTGAGACACATCTACATTTAACCAGAGACAAAGTGAGGTGAGAGACATCTACATTTAACCAGAGACAAAGTGAGGTGAGACACATCTACATTTAACCAGAGACAAAGTGAGGTGAGACACATCTACATTTAACCAGAGACAAAGTGAGGTGAGAGACATCTACATTTAACCAGAGACAAAGTGAGGTGAGACACATCTACATTTAACCAGAGACAAAGTGAGGTGAGAGGTGAGACACATCTACATTTAACCAGAGACAAAGTGAGGTGAGAGACATCTACATTTAACCAGAGACAAAGTGAGGTGAGACACATCTACATTTAACCAGAGACAAAGTGAGGTGAGACACATCTACATTTAACCAGAGACAAAGTGAGGTGAGACACATCTACATTTAACCAGAGACAAAGTGAGGTGAGAGACATCTACATTTAACCAGAGACAAAGTGAGGTGAGAGACATCTACATTTAACCAGAGACAAAGTGAGGTGAGAGACATCTACATTTAACCAGAGACAAAGTGAGGTGAGAGACATCTACATTTAACCAGAGACAAAGTGAGGTGAGACACATCTACATTTAACCAGAGACAAAGTGAGGTGAGACACATCTACATTTAACCAGAGACAAAGTGAGGTGAGACACATCTACATTTAACCAGAGACAAAGTGAGGTGAGAGACATCTACATTTAACCAGAGACAAAGTGAGGTGAGAGACATCTACATTTAACCAGAGACAAAGTGAGGTGAGACACATCTACATTTAACCAGAGACAAAGTGAGGTGAGACACATCTACATTTAACCAGAGACAAAGTGAGGTGAGACACATCTACATTTAACCAGAGACAAAGTGAGGTGAGACACATCTACATTTAACCAGAGACAAAGTGAGGTGAGACACATCTACATTTAACCAGAGACAAAGTGAGGTGAGAGACATCTACATTTAACCAGAGACAAAGTGAGGTGAGACACATCTACATTTAACCAGAGACAAAGTGAGGTGAGAGACACATCTACATTTAACCAGAGACAAAGTGAGGTGAGACACATCTACATTTAACCAGAGACAAAGTGAGGTGAGAGACATCTACATTTAACCAGAGACAAAGTGAGGTGAGACACATCTACATTTAACCAGAGACAAAGTGAGGTGAGACACATCTACATTTAACCAGAGACAAAGTGAGGTGAGACACATCTACATTTAACCAGAGACAAAGTGAGGTGAGACACATCTACATTTAACCAGAGACAAAGTGAGGTGAGAGACATCTACATTTAACCAGAGACAAAGTGAGGTGAGACACATCTACATTTAACCAGAGACAAAGTGAGGTGAGAGACATCTACATTTAACCAGAGACAAAGTGAGGTGAGACACATCTACATTTAACCAGAGACAAAGTGAGGTGAGAGACATCTACATTTAACCAGAGACAAAGTGAGGTGAGACACATCTACATTTAACCAGAGACAAAGTGAGGTGAGAGACATCTACATTTAACCAGAGACAAAGTGAGGTGAGACACATCTACATTTAACCAGAGACAAAGTGAGGTGAGACACATCTACATTTAACCAGAGACAAAGTGAGGTGAGACACATCTACATTTAACCAGAGACAAAGTGAGGTGAGACACATCTACATTTAACCAGAGACAAAGTGAGGTGAGACATCTATCTACATTTAACCAGAGACAAAGTGAGGTGAGAGACATCTACATTTAACCAGAGACAAAGTGAGGTGAGAGACATCTACATTTAACCAGAGACAAAGTGAGGTGAGACACATCTACATTTAACCAGAGACAAAGTGAGGTGAGACACATCTACATTTAACCAGAGACAAAGTGAGGTGAGACACATCTACATTTAACCAGAGACAAAGTGAGGTGAGAGACATCTACATTTAACCAGAGACAAAGTGAGGTGAAATACACATCTACATTTAACCAGAGACTAAGTGAGGTGAGACACGTCTACATTTAACCAGAGACAAAGTGAGGTGAGACACATCTACATTTAACCAGAGACAAAGTGAGGTGAGACACATCTACATTTAACCAGAGACAAAGTGAGGTGAGACACATCTACATTTAACCAGAGACAAAGTGAGGTGAGACACATCTACATTTAACCAGAGACAAAGTGAGGTGAGACACATCTACATTTAACCAGAGACAAAGTGAGGTGAGACACATCTACATTTAACCAGAGACAAAGTGAGGTGAGACACATCTACATTTAACCAGAGACAAAGTGAGGTGAGACACATCTACATTTAACCAGAGACAAAGTGAGGTGAGACACATCTACATTTAACCAGAGACAAAGTGAGGTGAGAGACATCTACATTTAACCAGAGACAAAGTGAGGTGAGACACATCTACATTTAACCAGAGACAAAGTGAGGTGAGACACATCTACATTTAACCAGAGACAAAGTGAGGTGAGACACATCTACATTTAACCAGAGACAAAGTGAGGTGACATCTACATTTAACCAGAGACAAAGTGAGGTGAGACACATCTACATTTAACCAGAGACAAAGTGAGGTGAGACACATCTACATTTAACCAGAGACAAAGTGAGGTGAGACACATCTACATTTAACCAGAGACAAAGTGAGGTGAGAGACATCTACATTTAACCAGAGACAAAGTGAGGTGAGACACATCTACATTTAACCAGAGACAAAGTGAGGTGAGACACATCTACATTTAACCAGAGACAAAGTGAGGTGAGACACATCTACATTTAACCAGAGACAAAGTGAGGTGAGGTGAGACACATCTACATTTAACCAGAGACAAAGTGAGGTGAGACACATCTACATTTAACCAGAGACAAAGTGAGGTGAGAGACATCTACATTTAACCAGAGACAAAGTGAGGTGAGACACATCTACATTTAACCAGAGACAAAGTGAGGTGAGAGACATCTACATTTAACCAGAGACAAAGTGAGGTGAGACACATCTACATTTAACCAGAGACAAAGTGAGGTGAGACACATCTACATTTAACCAGAGACAAAGTGAGGTGAGACATCTACATTTAACCAGAGACAAAGTGAGGTGAGACACATCTACATTTAACCAGAGACAAAGTGAGGTGAGACACATCTACATTTAACCAGAGACAAAGTGAGGTGAGACACATCTACATTTAACCAGAGACAAAGTGAGGTGAGAGACATCTACATTTAACCAGAGACAAAGTGAGGTGAGACACATCTACATTTAACCAGAGACAAAGTGAGGTGAGAGACATCTACATTTAACCAGAGACAAAGTGAGGTGAGACACATCTACATTTAACCAGAGACAAAGTGAGGTGAGACACATCTACATTTAACCAGAGACAAAGTGAGGTGAGACACATCTACATTTAACCAGAGACAAAGTGAGGTGAGACACATCTACATTTAACCAGAGACAAAGTGAGGTGAGAGACATCTACATTTAACCAGAGACAAAGTGAGGTGAGACACATCTACATTTAACCAGAGACAAAGTGAGGTGAGAGACATCTACATTTAACCAGAGACAAAGTGAGGTGAGACACATCTACATTTAACCAGAGACAAAGTGAGGTGAGACACATCTACATTTAACCAGAGACAAAGTGAGGTGAGAGACATCTACATTTAACCAGAGACAAAGTGAGGTGAGAGACATCTACATTTAACCAGAGACAAAGTGAGGTGAGACACATCTACATTTAACCAGAGACAAAGTGAGGTGAGACACATCTACATTTAACCAGAGACAAAGTGAGGTGAGACACATCTACATTTAACCAGAGACAAAGTGAGGTGAGACACATCTACATTTAACCAGAGACAAAGTGAGGTGAGACACATCTACATTTAACCAGAGACAAAGTGAGGTGAGACACATCTACATTTAACCAGAGACAAAGTGAGGTGAGAGACATCTACATTTAACCAGAGACAAAGTGAGGTGAGACACATCTACATTTAACCAGAGACAAAGTGAGGTGAGACACATCTACATTTAACCAGAGACAAAGTGAGGTGAGACACATCTACATTTAACCAGAGACAAAGTGAGGTGAGAGACATCTACATTTAACCAGAGACAAAGTGAGGTGAGACACATCTACATTTAACCAGAGACAAAGTGAGGTGAGACACATCTACATTTAACCAGAGACAAAGTGAGGTGAGACACATCTACATTTAACCAGAGACAAAGTGAGGTGAGACACATCTACATTTAACCAGAGACAAAGTGAGGTGAGACACATCTACATTTAACCAGAGACAAAGTGAGGTGAGACACATCTACATTTAACCAGAGACAAAGTGAGGTGAGACACATCTACATTTAACCAGAGACAAAGTGAGGTGAGAGACATCTACATTTAACCAGAGACAAAGTGAGGTGAGACACATCTACATTTAACCAGAGACAAAGTGAGGTGAGACACATCTACATTTAACCAGAGACAAAGTGAGGTGAGACACATCTACATTTAACCAGAGACAAAGTGAGGTGAGAGACATCTACATTTAACCAGAGACAAAGTGAGGTGAGAGGTGACATCTACATTTAACCAGAGACAAAGTGAGGTGAGACACATCTACATTTAACCAGAGACAAAGTGAGGTGAGACACATCTACATTTAACCAGAGACAAAGTGAGGTGAGACACATCTACATTTAACCAGAGACAAAGTGAGGTGAGACACATCTACATTTAACCAGAGACAAAGTGAGGTGAGACACATCTACATTTAACCAGAGACAAAGTGAGGTGAGACACATCTACATTTAACCAGAGACAAAGTGAGGTGAGACACATCTACATTTAACCAGAGACAAAGTGAGGTGAGACACATCTACATTTAACCAGAGACAAAGTGAGGTGAGAGACATCTACATTTAACCAGAGACAAAGTGAGGTGAGACACATCTACATTTAACCAGAGACAAAGTGAGGTGAGACACATCTACATTTAACCAGAGACAAAGTGAGGTGAGAGACATCTACATTTAACCAGAGACAAAGTGAGGTGAGACACATCTACATTTAACCAGAGACAAAGTGAGGTGAGAGACATCTACATTTAACCAGAGACAAAGTGAGGTGAGACACATCTACATTTAACCAGAGACAAAGTGAGGTGAGACACATCTACATTTAACCAGAGACAAAGTGAGGTGAGACACATCTACATTTAACCAGAGACAAAGTGAGGTGAGACACATCTACATTTAACCAGAGACAAAGTGAGGTGAGACACATCTACATTTAACCAGAGACAAAGTGAGGTGAGACACATCTACATTTAACCAGAGACAAAGTGAGGTGAGAGACATCTACATTTAACCAGAGACAAAGTGAGGTGAGACACATCTACATTTAACCAGAGACAAAGTGAGGTGAGACACATCTACATTTAACCAGAGACAAAGTGAGGTGAGACACATCTACATTTAACTGAGGTGAGACACATCTACATTTAACCAGAGACAAAGTGAGGTGAGACATCTACATTTAACCAGAGACAAAGTGAGGTGAGACACATCTACATTTAACCAGAGACAAAGTGAGGTGAGAGACATCTACATTTAACCAGAGACAAAGTGAGGTGAGAGACATCTACATTTAACCAGAGACAAAGTGAGGTGAGACACATCTACATTTAACCAGAGACAAAGTGAGGTGAGACACATCTACATTTAACCAGAGACAAAGTGAGGTGAGACACATCTACATTTAACCAGAGACAAAGTGAGGTGAGAGACATCTACATTTAACCAGAGACAAAGTGAGGTGAGACACTACATTTAACCAGAGACAAAGTGAGGTGAGACATCTACATTTAACCAGAGACAAAGTGAGGTGAGACACATCTACATTTAACCAGAGACAAAGTGAGGTGAGACACATCTACATTTAACCAGAGACAAAGTGAGGTGAGACACATCTACATTTAACCAGAGACAAAGTGAGGTGAGAGACATCTACATTTAACCAGAGACAAAGTGAGGTGAGACACATCTACATTTAACCAGAGACAAAGTGAGGTGAGACACATCTACATTTAACCAGAGACAAAGTGAGGTGAGACACATCTACATTTAACCAGAGACAAAGTGAGGTGAGACACATCTACATTTAACCAGAGACAAAGTGAGGTGAGACACATCTACATTTAACCAGAGACAAAGTGAGGTGAGACACATCTACATTTAACCAGAGACAAAGTGAGGTGAGAGACATCTACATTTAACCAGAGACAAAGTGAGGTGAGAGACATCTACATTTAACCAGAGACAAAGTGAGGTGAGACACATCTACATTTAACCAGAGACAAAGTGAGGTGAGACACATCTACATTTAACCAGAGACAAAGTGAGGTGAGACACATCTACATTTAACCAGAGACAAAGTGAGGTGAGAGACATCTACATTTAACCAGAGACAAAGTGAGGTGAGAGACATCTACATTTAACCAGAGACAAAGTGAGGTGAGACACATCTACATTTAACCAGAGACAAAGTGAGGTGAGACACATCTACATTTAACCAGAGACAAAGTGAGGTGAGACACATCTACATTTAACCAGAGACAAAGTGAGGTGAGAGACATCTACATTTAACCAGAGACAAAGTGAGGTGAGACACATCTACATTTAACCAGAGACAAAGTGAGGTGAGAGACATCTACATTTAACCAGAGACAAAGTGAGGTGAGAGACATCTACATTTAACCAGAGACAAAGTGAGGTGAGACACATCTACATTTAACCAGAGACAAAGTGAGGTGAGACACATCTACATTTAACCAGAGACAAAGTGAGGTGAGACACATCTACATTTAACCAGAGACAAAGTGAGGTGAGACACATCTACATTTAACCAGAGACAAAGTGAGACAAATTTAACCAGAGACAAAGTGAGGAGAGACACATCTACATTTAACCAGAGACAAAGTGAGGTGAGACACATCTACATTTAACCAGAGACAAAGTGAGGTGAGACACATCTACATTTAACCAGAGACAAAGTGAGGTGAGAGACATCTACATTTAACCAGAGACAAAGTGAGGTGAGAGACATCTACATTTAACCAGAGACAAAGTGAGGTGAGAGACATCTACATTTAACCAGAGACAAAGTGAGGTGAGACACATCTACATTTAACCAGAGACAAAGTGAGGTGAGACACATCTACATTTAACCAGAGACAAAGTGAGGTGAGACACATCTACATTTAACCAGAGACAAAGTGAGGTGAGAGACATCTACATTTAACCAGAGACAAAGTGAGGTGAGAGACATCTACATTTAACCAGAGACAAAGTGAGGTGAGACACATCTACATTTAACCAGAGACAAAGTGAGGTGAGAGACATCTACATTTAACCAGAGACAAAGTGAGGTGAGACACATCTACATTTAACCAGAGACAAAGTGAGGTGAGACACATCTACATTTAACCAGAGACAAAGTGAGGTGAGACACATCTACATTTAACCAGAGACAAAGTGAGGTGAGAGACATCTACATTTAACCAGAGACAAAGTGAGGTGAGACACATCTACATTTAACCAGAGACAAAGTGAGGTGAGACACATCTACATTTAACCAGAGACAAAGTGAGGTGAGACACATCTACATTTAACCAGAGACAAAGTGAGGTGAGACACATCTACATTTAACCAGAGACAAAGTGAGGTGAGAGACATCTACATTTAACCAGAGACAAAGTGAGGTGAGACACATCTACATTTAACCAGAGACAAAGTGAGGTGAGACACATCTACATTTAACCAGAGACAAAGTGAGGTGAGACACATCTACATTTAACCAGAGACAAAGTGAGGTGAGACACATCTACATTTAACCAGAGACAAAGTGAGGTGAGACACATCTACATTTAACCAGAGACAAAGTGAGGTGAGAGACATCTACATTTAACCAGAGACAAAGTGAGGTGAGACACATCTACATTTAACCAGAGACAAAGTGAGGTGAGAGACATCTACATTTAACCAGAGACAAAGTGAGGTGAGACACATCTACATTTAACCAGAGACAAAGTGAGGTGAGACACATCTACATTTAACCAGAGACAAAGTGAGGTGAGACACATCTACATTTAACCAGAGACAAAGTGAGGTGAGAGACATCTACATTTAACCAGAGACAAAGTGAGGTGAGACACATCTACATTTAACCAGAGACAAAGTGAGGTGAGACACATCTACATTTAACCAGAGACAAAGTGAGGTGAGAGACATCTACATTTAACCAGAGACAAAGTGAGGTGAGAGACATCTACATTTAACCAGAGACAAAGTGAGGTGAGACACATCTACATTTAACCAGAGACAAAGTGAGGTGAGACATATCTACATTTAACCAGAGACAAAGTGAGGTGAGAGACATCTACATTTAACCAGAGACAAAGTGAGGTGAGACACATCTACATTTAACCAGAGACAAAGTGAGGTGAGAGACATCTACATTTAACCAGAGACAAAGTGAGGTGAGAGACATCTACATTTAACCAGAGACAAAGTGAGGTGAGAGACATCTACATTTAACCAGAGACAAAGTGAGGTGAGACACATCTACATTTAACCAGAGACAAAGTGAGGTGAGAGACATCTACATTTAACCAGAGACAAAGTGAGGTGAGAGACATCTACATTTAACCAGAGACAAAGTGAGGTGAGACACATCTACATTTAACCAGAGACAAAGTGAGGTGAGAGACATCTACATTTAACCAGAGACAAAGTGAGGTGAGAGACATCTACATTTAACCAGAGACAAAGTGAGGTGAGACATCATCTACATTTAACCAGAGACAAAGTGAGGTGAGACACATCTACATTTAACCAGAGACAAAGTGAGGTGAGACACATCTACATTTAACCAGAGACAAAGTGAGGTGAGAGACATCTACATTTAACCAGAGACAAAGTGAGGTGAGACACATCTACATTTAACCAGAGACAAAGTGAGGTGAGAGACATCTACATTTAACCAGAGACAAAGTGAGGTGAGACACATCTACATTTAACCAGAGACAAAGTGAGGTGAGACACATCTACATTTAACCAGAGACAAAGTGAGGTGAGACACATCTACATTTAACCAGAGACAAAGTGAGGTGAGACACATCTACATTTAACCAGAGACAAAGTGAGGTGAGACACATCTACATTTAACCAGAGACAAAGTGAGGTGAGACACATCTACATTTAACCAGAGACAAAGTGAGGTGAGACACATCTACATTTAACCAGAGACAAAGTGAGGTGAGACACATCTACATTTAACCAGAGACAAAGTGAGGTGAGACACATCTACATTTAACCAGAGACAAAGTGAGGTGAGACACATCTACATTTAACCAGAGACAAAGTGAGGTGAGACACATCTACATTTAACCAGAGACAAAGTGAGGTGAGAGACATCTACATTTAACCAGAGACAAAGTGAGGTGAGACACATCTACATTTAACCAGAGACAAAGTGAGGTGAGAGACACATCTACATTTAACCAGAGACAAAGTGAGGTGAGACACATCTACATTTAACCAGAGACAAAGTGAGGTGAGAGACATCTACATTTAACCAGAGACAAAGTGAGGTGAGACACATCTACATTTAACCAGAGACAAAGTGAGGTGAGAGACATCTACATTTAACCAGAGACAAAGTGAGGTGAGACACATCTACATTTAACCAGAGACAAAGTGAGGTGAGACACATCTACATTTAACCAGAGACAAAGTGAGGTGAGACACATCTACATTTAACCAGAGACAAAGTGAGGTGAGACACATCTACATTTAACCAGAGACAAAGTGAGGTGAGAGACATCTACATTTAACCAGAGACAAAGTGAGGTGAGACACATCTACATTTAACCAGAGACAAAGTGAGGTGAGACACATCTACATTTAACCAGAGACAAAGTGAGGTGAGACACATCTACATTTAACCAGAGACAAAGTGAGGTGAGACACATCTACATTTAACCAGAGACAAAGTGAGGTGAGACACATCTACATTTAACCAGAGACAAAGTGAGGTGAGAGACATCTACATTTAACCAGAGACAAAGTGAGGTGAGAGACATCTACATTTAACCAGAGACAAAGTGAGGTGAGACACATCTACATTTAACCAGAGACAAAGTGAGGTGAGACACATCTACATTTAACCAGAGACAAAGTGAGGTGAGACACATCTACATTTAACCAGAGACAAAGTGAGGTGAGACACATCTACATTTAACCAGAGACAAAGTGAGGTGAGACACATCTACATTTAACCAGAGACAAAGTGAGGTGAGACACATCTACATTTAACCAGAGACAAAGTGAGGTGAGAGACATCTACATTTAACCAGAGACAAAGTGAGGTGAGAGACATCTACATTTAACCAGAGACAAAGTGAGGTGAGAGACATCTACATTTAACCAGAGACAAAGTGAGGTGAGACACATCTACATTTAACCAGAGACAAAGTGAGGTGAGAGACATCTACATTTAACCAGAGACAAAGTGAGGTGAGACACATCTACATTTAACCAGAGACAAAGTGAGGTGAGACACATCTACATTTAACCAGAGACAAAGTGAGGTGAGAGACATCTACATTTAACCAGAGACAAAGTGAGGTGAGACACATCTACATTTAACCAGAGACAAAGTGAGGTGAGACACATCTACATTTAACCAGAGACAAAGTGAGGTGAGACACATCTACATTTAACCAGAGACAAAGTGAGGTGAGACACATCTACATTTAACCAGAGACAAAGTGAGGTGAGACACATCTACATTTAACCAGAGACAAAGTGAGGTGAGAGACATCTACATTTAACCAGAGACAAAGTGAGGTGAGACACATCTACATTTAACCAGAGACAAAGTGAGGTGAGACACATCTACATTTAACCAGAGACAAAGTGAGGTGAGACACATCTACATTTAACCAGAGACAAAGTGAGGTGAGACACATCTACATTTAACCAGAGACAAAGTGAGGTGAGAGACATCTACATTTAACCAGAGACAAAGTGAGGTGAGAGACATCTACATTTAACCAGAGACAAAGTGAGGTGAGACACATCTACATTTAACCAGAGACAAAGTGAGGTGAGACACATCTACATTTAACCAGAGACAAAGTGAGGTGAGACACATCTACATTTAACCAGAGACAAAGTGAGGTGAGACACATCTACATTTAACCAGAGACAAAGTGAGGTGAGACACATCTACATTTAACCAGAGACAAAGTGAGGTGAGAGACATCTACATTTAACCAGAGACAAAGTGAGGTGAGAGACATCTACATTTAACCAGAGACAAAGTGAGGTGAGACACATCTACATTTAACCAGAGACAAAGTGAGGTGAGAGACATCTACATTTAACCAGAGACAAAGTGAGGTGAGAGACATCTACATTTAACCAGAGACAAAGTGAGGTGAGACACATCTACATTTAACCAGAGACAAAGTGAGGTGAGACACATCTACATTTAACCAGAGACAAAGTGAGGTGAGACACATCTACATTTAACCAGAGACAAAGTGAGGTGAGACACATCTACATTTAACCAGAGACAAAGTGAGGTGAGAGACATCTACATTTAACCAGAGACAAAGTGAGGTGAGACACATCTACATTTAACCAGAGACAAAGTGAGGTGAGAGACATCTACATTTAACCAGAGACAAAGTGAGGTGAGACACATCTACATTTAACCAGAGACAAAGTGAGGTGAGACACATCTACATTTAACCAGAGACAAAGTGAGGTGAGACACATCTACATTTAACCAGAGACAAAGTGAGGTGAGAGACATCTACATTTAACCAGAGACAAAGTGAGGTGAGAGACATCTACATTTAACCAGAGACAAAGTGAGGTGAGACACATCTACATTTAACCAGAGACAAAGTGAGGTGAGAGACATCTACATTTAACCAGAGACAAAGTGAGGTGAGACACATCTACATTTAACCAGAGACAAAGTGAGGTGAGAGACATCTACATTTAACCAGAGACAAAGTGAGGTGAGAGACATCTACATTTAACCAGAGACAAAGTGAGGTGAGAGACATCTACATTTAACCAGAGACAAAGTGAGGTGAGACACATCTACATTTAACCAGAGACAAAGTGAGGTGAGACACATCTACATTTAACCAGAGACAAAGTGAGGTGAGACACATCTACATTTAACCAGAGACAAAGTGAGGTGAGAGACATCTACATTTAACCAGAGACAAAGTGAGGTGAGAGACATCTACATTTAACCAGAGACAAAGTGAGGTGAGACACATCTACATTTAACCAGAGACAAAGTGAGGTGAGACACATCTACATTTAACCAGAGACAAAGTGAGGTGAGACACATCTACATTTAACCAGAGACAAAGTGAGGTGAGACACATCTACATTTAACCAGAGACAAAGTGAGGTGAGAGACATCTACATTTAACCAGAGACAAAGTGAGGTGAGAGACATCTACATTTAACCAGAGACAAAGTGAGGTGAGAGACATCTACATTTAACCAGAGACAAAGTGAGGTGAGACACATCTACATTTAACCAGACAGACACATCTACATTTAACCAGAGACAAAGTGAGGTGAGACACATCTACATTTAACCAGAGACAAAGTGAGGTGAGACACATCTACATTTAACCAGAGACAAAGTGAGGTGAGACACATCTACATTTAACCAGAGACAAAGTGAGGTGAGACACATCTACATTTAACCAGAGACAAAGTGAGGTGAGACACATCTACATTTAACCAGAGACAAAGTGAGGTGAGACACATCTACATTTAACCAGAGACAAAGTGAGGTGAGAGAGGTGAGACACATCTACATTTAACCAGAGACAAAGTGAGGTGAGACACATCTACATTTAACCAGAGACAAAGTGAGGTGAGAGACATCTACATTTAACCAGAGACAAAGTGAGGTGAGAGACATCTACATTTAACCAGAGACAAAGTGAGGTGAGAGACATCTACATTTAACCAGAGACAAAGTGAGGTGAGACACATCTACATTTAACCAGAGACAAAGTGAGGTGAGAGACATCTACATTTAACCAGAGACAAAGTGAGGTGAGACACATCTACATTTAACCAGAGACAAAGTGAGGTGAGACACATCTACATTTAACCAGAGACAAAGTGAGGTGAGACACATCTACATTTAACCAGAGACAAAGTGAGGTGAGACACATCTACATTTAACCAGAGACAAAGTGAGGTGAGAGACATCTACATTTAACCAGAGACAAAGTGAGGTGAGACACATCTACATTTAACCAGAGACAAAGTGAGGTGAGACACATCTACATTTAACCAGAGACAAAGTGAGGTGAGACACATCTACATTTAACCAGAGACAAAGTGAGGTGAGACACATCTACATTTAACCAGAGACAAAGTGAGGTGAGACACATCTACATTTAACCAGAGACAAAGTGAGGTGAGACACATCTACATTTAACCAGAGACAAAGTGAGGTGAGACACATCTACATTTAACCAGAGACAAAGTGAGGAGACACATGAGACACATCTACATTTAACCAGAGACAAAGTGAGGTGAGACACATCTACATTTAACCAGAGACAAAGTGAGGTGAGACACATCTACATTTAACCAGAGACAAAGTGAGGTGAGAGACATCTACATTTAACCAGAGACAAAGTGAGGTGAGACACATCTACATTTAACCAGAGACAAAGTGAGGTGAGACACATCTACATTTAACCAGAGACAAAGTGAGGTGAGAGACATCTACATTTAACCAGAGACAAAGTGAGGTGAGAGACATCTACATTTAACCAGAGACAAAGTGAGGTGAGACACATCTACATTTAACCAGAGACAAAGTGAGGTGAGAGACATCTACATTTAACCAGAGACAAAGTGAGGTGAGACACATCTACATTTAACCAGAGACAAAGTGAGGTGAGAGACATCTACATTTAACCAGAGACAAAGTGAGGTGAGACACATCTACATTTAACCAGAGACAAAGTGAGGTGAGAGACATCTACATTTAACCAGAGACAAAGTGAGGTGAGACACATCTACATTTAACCAGAGACAAAGTGAGGTGAGACACATCTACATTTAACCAGAGACAAAGTGAGGTGAGACACATCTACATTTAACCAGAGACAAAGTGAGGTGAGACACATCTACATTTAACCGGAGACAAAGTGAGGTGAGAGACACATCTACATTTAACCAGAGACAAAGTGAGGTGAGACATCTACATTTAACCAGAGACAAAGTGAGGTGAGAACACATCTACATTTAACCAGAGACAAAGTGAGGTGAGACACATCTACATTTAACCAGAGACAAAGTGAGGTGAGACACATCTACATTTAACCAGAGACAAAGTGAGGTGAGACACATCTACATTTAACCAGAGACAAAGTGAGGTGAGACACATCTACATTTAACCAGAGACAAAGTGAGGTGAGAGACATCTACATTTAACCAGAGACAAAGTGAGGTGAGACACATCTACATTTAACCAGAGACAAAGTGAGGTGAGACACATCTACATTTAACCAGAGACAAAGTGAGGTGAGAGACATCTACATTTAACCAGAGACAAAGTGAGGTGAGACATCTACATTTAACCAGAGACAAAGTGAGGTGAGACACATCTACATTTAACCAGAGACAAAGTGAGGTGAGAGACATCTACATTTAACCAGAGACAAAGTGAGGTGAGAGACATCTACATTTAACCAGAGACAAAGTGAGGTGAGACACATCTACATTTAACCAGAGACAAAGTGAGGTGAGAGACATCTACATTTAACCAGAGACAAAGTGAGGTGAGACACATCTACATTTAACCAGAGACAAAGTGAGGTGAGACACATCTACATTTAACCAGAGACAAAGTGAGGTGAGAGACATCTACATTTAACCAGAGACAAAGTGAGGTGAGAGACATCTACATTTAACCAGAGACAAAGTGAGGTGAGACACATCTACATTTAACCAGAGACAAAGTGAGGTGAGACACATCTACATTTAACCAGAGACAAAGTGAGGTGAGACACATCTACATTTAACCA
>NW_027467782.1:61108032-61192953 GCF_004210375.1 Tachypleus tridentatus | reverse complement strand
GCCAACAGCCTGCTGACATGCCGATAACGCTTACGCCACGTCCATCGTCGATTCCAGTCAAGCCTCACCAGTCCCTATATATATGAAGGAAACTACATTTAATGCCATCACTACTCAAAAGTACGGCTTTTCTATGTGCGGTAAAGGCGAGAGCTTATGCGGGAGAGTTCCGCGTGGGTACCCGAAGTACCGTCGAACTCGTCGTAGCGTGTTCCACCGCCTATCTGTCCGAAGGGCAGAAAGAAACTGCGGGAACTCGGCGGGAGCCGGTAATCGAAATGCCGACGATAACCTCGGTAGGCGGCGGGTGCCGGTAGTCGAATCGACAGTCCTGCCGCCAACAGCCTGCTGACATGCCGATAACGCTTACGCTACGTCCATCGTCGATTCCAGTCAAGCCTCACCAGTCCCCTATATATATAGAAGGAAACTACATTTAATGCCATCACTACTCAAAAGTACGGCTTTTCTATGTGCGGTAAAAGGCGAGAGCTTATGCGGGAGAGTTCCGCGTGGGTACCCGAAGTACCGTCGAACTCGTCGTAGCGTGTTCCACGGCCAATCTGTCCGAAGGGCAGAAAGAAACTGCGGGAACTCGGCGGGAGCCGGTAATCGAAATGCCGACGATAACCTCGGTAGGCGGCGGGTGCCGGTAGTCGAATCGACAGTCCTGCCGCCAACAGCCTGCTGACATGCCGATAACGCTTACGCCACGTCCATCGTCGATTCCAGTCAAGCCTCACCAGTCCCTATATATATAGAAGGAAACTACATTTAATGCCATCACTACTCAAAAGTACGGCTTTTCTATGTGCGGTAAAGGCGAGAGCTTATGCGGGAGAGTTCCGCGTGGCTACCCTAAGTACCGTCGAACTCGTCGTAGCGTGTTCCACCGCCTATCTGTCCGAAGGGCAGAAAGAAACTGCGGGAACTCGGCGGGAGCCGGTAATCGAAATGCCGACGATAACCTCGGTAGGCGGCGGGTGCCGGTAGTCGAATCGACAGTCCTGCCGCCAACAGCCTGCTGACATGCCGATAACGCTTACGCCACGTCCATCGTCGATTCCAGTCAAGCCTCACCAGTCCCCTATATATAGAAGGAAACTACATTTAATGCCATCACTACTCAAAAGTACGGCTTTTCTATGTGCGGTAAAGGCGAGAGCTTATGCGGGAGAGTTCCGCGTGGCTACCCTAAGTGCCGTCGAACTCGTCGTAGCGTGTTCCACCGCCTATCTGTCCGAAGGGCAGAAAGAAACTGCGGGAACTCGGCGGGAGCCGGTAATCGAAATGCCGACGATAACCTCGGTAGGCGGCGGGTGCCGGTAGTCGAATCGACAGTCCTGCCGCCAACAGACTGCTGACATGCCGATAACGCTTACGCCACGTCCATCGTCGATTCCAGTCAAGCCTCACCAGTCCCCTATATATAGAAGGAAACTACATTTAATGCCATCACTACTCAAAAGTACGGCTTTTCTATGTGCGGTAAAGGCGAGAGCTTATGCGGGAGAGTTCCGCGTGGCTACCCTAAGTGCCGTCGAACTCGTCGTAGCGTGTTCCACCGCCAATCTGTCCGAAGGGCAGAAAGAAACTGCGGGAACTCGGCGGGAGCCGGTAATCGAAATGCCGACGATAACCTCGGTAGGCGGCGGGTGCCGGTAGTCGAATCGACAGTCCTGCCGCCAACAGCCTGCTGACATGCCGATAACGCTTACGCCACGTCCATCGTCGATTCCAGTCAAGCTCACCAGTCCCCTATATATAGAAGGAAACTACATTTAATGCCATCACTACTCAAAAGTACGGCTTTTCTATGTGCGGTAAAAGGCGAGAGCTTATGCGGGAGAGTTCCGCGTGGGTACCCGAAGTGCCGTCGAACTCGTCGTAGCGTGTTCCACGGCCAATCTGTCCGAAGGGCAGAAAGAAACTGCGGGAACTCGGCGGGAGCCGGTAATCGAAATGCCGACGATAACCTCGGTAGGCGGCGGGTGCCGGTAGTCGAATCGACAGTCCTGCCGCCAACAGCCTGCTGACATGCCGATAACGCTTACGCCACGTCCATCGTCGATTCCAGTCAAGCCTCACCAGTCCCCTATATATAGAAGGAAACTACATTTAATGCCATCACTACTCAAAAGTACGGCTTTTCTATGTGCGGTAAAGGCGAGAGCTTATGCGGGAGAGTTCCGCGTGGCTACCCGAAGTGCCGTCGAACTCGTCGTAGCGTGTTCCACCGCCAATCTGTCCGAAGGGCAGAAAGAAACTGCGGGAACTCGGCGGGAGCCGGTAATCGAAATGCCGACGATAACCTCGGTAGGCGGCGGGTGCCGGTAGTCGAATCGACAGTCCTGCCGCCAACAGACTGCTGACATGCCGATAACGCTTACGCCACGTCCATCGTCGATTCCAGTCAAGCCTCACCAGTCCCCTATATATATAGAAGGAAACTACATTTAATGCCATCACTACTCAAAAGTACGGCTTTTCTATGTGCGGTAAAGGCGAGAGCTTATGCGGGAGAGTTCCGCGTGGCTACCCTAAGTGCCGTCGAACTCGTCGTAGCGTGTTCCACCGCCTATCTGTCCGAAGGGCAGAAAGAAACTGCGGAACTCGGCGGGAGCCGGTAATCGAAATGCCGACGATAACCTCGGTAGGCGGCGGGTGCCGGTAGTCGAATCGACAGTCCTGCCGCCAACAGACTGCTGTCATGCCGATAACGCTTACGCCACGTCCATCGTCGATTCCAGTCAAGCCTCACCAGTCCCCTATATATAGAAGGAAACTACATTTAATGCCATCACTACTCAAAAGTACGGCTTTTCTATGTGCGGTAAAGGCGAGAGCTTATGCGGGAGAGTTCCGCGTGGGTACCCGAAGTACCGTCGAACTCGTCGTAGCGTGTTCCACCGCCTATCTGTCCGAAGGGCAGAAAGAAACTGCGGGAACTCGGCGGGAGCCGGTAATCGAAATGCCGACGATAACCTCGGTAGGCGGCGGGTGCCGGTAGTCGAATCGACAGTCCTGCCGCCAACAGCCTGCTGACATGCCGATAACGCTTACGCCACGTCCATCGTCGATTCCAGTCAAGCCTCACCAGTCCCCTATATATATAGAAGGAAACTACATTTAATGCCATCACTACTCAAAAGTACGGCTTTTCTATGTGCGGTAAAAGGCGAGAGCTTATGCGGGAGAGTTCCGCGTGGCTACCCTAAGTGCCGTCGAACTCGTCGTAGCGTGTTCCACGGCCAATCTGTCCGAAGGGCAGAAAGAAACTGCGGGAACTCGGCGGGAGCCGGTAATCGAAATGCCGACGATAACCTCGGTAGGCGGCGGGTGCCGGTAGTCGAATCGACAGTCCTGCCGCCAACAGCCTGCTGACATGCCGATAACGCTTACGCCACGTCCATCGTCGATTCCAGTCAAGCTCACCAGTCCCCTATATATATAGAAGGAAACTACATTTAATGCCATCACTACTCAAAAGTACGGCTTTTCTATGTGCGGTAAAAGGCGAGAGCTTATGCGGGAGAGTTCCGCGTGGGTACCCGAAGTACCGTCGAACTCGTCGTAGCGTGTTCCACGGCCAATCTGTCCGAAGGGCAGAAAGAAACTGCGGGAACTCGGCGGGAGCCGGTAATCGAAATGCCGACGATAACCTCGGTAGGCGGCGGGTGCCGGTAGTCGAATCGACAGTCCTGCCGCCAACAGCCTGCTGACATGCCGATAACGCTTACGCCACGTCCATCGTCGATTCCAGTCAAGCCTCACCAGTCCCCTATATATATAGAAGGAAACTACATTTAATGCCATCACTACTCAAAAGTACGGCTTTTCTATGTGCGGTAAAAGGCGAGAGCTTATGCGGGAGAGTTCCGCGTGGCTACCCTAAGTGCCGTCGAACTCGTCGTAGCGTGTTCCACCGCCTATCTGTCCGAAGGGCAGAAAGAAACTGCGGGAACTCGGCGGGAGCCGGTAATCGAAATGCCGACGATAACCTCGGTAGGCGGCGGGTGCCGGTAGTCGAATCGACAGTCCTGCCGCCAACAGCCTGCTGACATGCCGATAACGCTTACGCCACGTCCATCGTCGATTCCAGTCAAGCCTCACCAGTCCCCTATATATATAGAAGGAAACTACATTTAATGCCATCACTACTCAAAAGTACGGCTTTTCTATGTGCGGTAAAGGCGAGAGCTTATGCGGGAGAGTTCCGCGTGGCTACCCTAAGTGCCGTCGAACTCGTCGTAGCGTGTTCCACCGCCTATCTGTCCGAAGGGCAGAAAGAAACTGCGGGAACTCGGCGGGAGCCGGTAATCGAAATGCCGACGATAACCTCGGTAGGCGGCGGGTGCCGGTAGTCGAATCGACAGTCCTGCCGCCAACAGCCTGCTGACATGCCGATAACGCTTACGCCACGTCCATCGTCGATTCCAGTCAAGCCTCACCAGTCCCCTATATATATAGAAGGAAACTACATTTAATGCCATCACTACTCAAAAGTACGGCTTTTCTATGTGCGGTAAAAGGCGAGAGCTTATGCGGGAGAGTTCCGCGTGGGTACCCGAAGTACCGTCGAACTCGTCGTAGCGTGTTCCACCGCCTATCTGTCCGAAGGGCAGAAAGAAACTGCGGGAACTCGGCGGGAGCCGGTAATCGAAATGCCGACGATAACCTCGGTAGGCGGCGGGTGCCGGTAGTCGAATCGACAGTCCTGCCGCCAACAGCCTGCTGACATGCCGATAACGCTTACGCCACGTCCATCGTCGATTCCAGTCAAGCCTCACCAGTCCCCTATATATAGAAGGAAACTACATTTAATGCCATCACTACTCAAAAGTACGGCTTTTCTATGTGCGGTAAAAGGCGAGAGCTTATGCGGGAGAGTTCCGCGTGGGTACCCGAAGTACCGTCGAACTCGTCGTAGCGTGTTCCACAGCCAATCTGTCCGAAGGGCAGAAAGAAACTGCGGGAACTCGGCGGGAGCCGGTAATCGAAATGCCGACGATAACCTCGGTAGGCGGCGGGTGCCGGTAGTCGAATCGACAGTCCTGCCGCCAACAGCCTGCTGACATGCCGATAACGCTTACGCTACGTCCATCGTCGATTCCAGTCAAGCTCACCAGTCCCCTATATATAGAAGGAAACTACATTTAATGCCATCACTACTCAAAAGTACGGCTTTTCTATGTGCGGTAAAAGGCGAGAGCTTATGCGGGAGAGTTCCGCGTGGGTACCCGAAGTACCGTCGAACTCGTCGTAGCGTGTTCCACGGCCAATCTGTCCGAAGGGCAGAAAGAAACTGCGGGAACTCGGCGGGAGCCGGTAATCGAAATGCCGACGATAACCTCGGTAGGCGGCGGGTGCCGGTAGTCGAATCGACAGTCCTGCCGCCAACAGCCTGCTGACATGCCGATAACGCTTACGCCACGTCCATCGTCGATTCCAGTCAAGCTCACCAGTCCCCTATATATATAGAAGGAAACTACATTTAATGCCATCACTACTCAAAAGTACGGCTTTTCTATGTGCGGTAAAGGCGAGAGCTTATGCGGGAGAGTTCCGCGTGGGTACCCGAAGTACCGTCGAACTCGTCGTAGCGTGTTCCACCGCCAATCTGTCCGAAGGGCAGAAAGAAACTGCGGGAACTCGGCGGGAGCCGGTAATCGAAATGCCGACGATAACCTCGGTAGGCGGCGGGTGCCGGTAGTCGAATCGACAGTCCTGCCGCCAACAGCCTGCTGACATGCCGATAACGCTTACGCCACGTCCATCGTCGATTCCAGTCAAGCCTCACCAGTCCCCTATATATATAGAAGGAAACTACATTTAATGCCATCACTACTCAAAAGTACGGCTTTTCTATGTGCGGTAAAAGGCGAGAGCTTATGCGGGAGAGTTCCGCGTGGTACCCGAAGTGCCGTCGAACTCGTCGTAGCGTGTTCCACCGCCAATCTGTCCGAAGGGCAGAAAGAAACTGCGGGAACTCGGCGGGAGCCGGTAATCGAAATGCCGACGATAACCTCGGTAGGCGGCGGGTGCCGGTAGTCGAATCGACAGTCCTGCCGCCAACAGACTGCTGACATGCCGATAACGCTTACGCCACGTCCATCGTCGATTCCAGTCAAGCCTCACCAGTCCCCTATATATATAGAAGGAAACTACATTTAATGCCATCACTACTCAAAAGTACGGCTTTTCTATGTGCGGTAAAAGGCGAGAGCTTATGCGGGAGAGTTCCGCGTGGGTACCCGAAGTACCGTCGAACTCGTCGTAGCGTGTTCCACCGCCTATCTGTCCGAAGGGCAGAAAGAAACTGCGGGAACTCGGCGGGAGCCGGTAATCGAAATGCCGACGATAACCTCGGTAGGCGGCGGGTGCCGGTAGTCGAATCGACAGTCCTGCCGCCAACAGCCTGCTGACATGCCGATAACGCTTACGCCACGTCCATCGTCGATTCCAGTCAAGCCTCACCAGTCCCCCTATATATAGAAGGAAACTACATTTAATGCCATCACTACTCAAAAGTACGGCTTTTCTATGTGCGGTAAAAGGCGAGAGCTTATGCGGGAGAGTTCCGCGTGGGTACCCTAAGTGCCGTCGAACTCGTCGTAGCGTGTTCCACCGCCTATCTGTCCGAAGGGCAGAAAGAAACTGCGGGAACTCGGCGGGAGCCGGTAATCGAAATGCCGACGATAACCTCGGTAGGCGGCGGGTGCCGGTAGTCGAATCGACAGTCCTGCCGCCAACAGCCTGCTGACATGCCGATAACGCTTACGCCACGTCCATCGTCGATTCCAGTCAAGCCTCACCAGTCCCCTATATATAGAAGGAAACTACATTTAATGCCATCACTACTCAAAAGTACGGCTTTTCTATGTGCGGTAAAAGGCGAGAGCTTATGCGGGAGAGTTCCGCGTGGCTACCCGAAGTACCGTCGAACTCGTCGTAGCGTGTTCCACCGCCAATCTGTCCGAAGGGCAGAAAGAAACTGCGGGAACTCGGCGGGAGCCGGTAATCGAAATGCCGACGATAACCTCGGTAGGCGGCGGGTGCCGGTAGTCGAATCGACAGTCCTGCCGCCAACAGCCTGCTGACATGCCGATAACGCTTACGCCACGTCCATCGTCGATTCCAGTCAAGCCTCACCAGTCCCCTATATATAGAAGGAAACTACATTTAATGCCATCACTACTCAAAAGTACGGCTTTTCTATGTGCGGTAAAGGCGAGAGCTTATGCGGGAGAGTTCCGCGTGGGTACCCGAAGTACCGTCGAACTCGTCGTAGCGTGTTCCACCGCCAATCTGTCCGAAGGGCAGAAAGAAACTGCGGGAACTCGGCGGGAGCCGGTAATCGAAATGCCGACGATAACCTCGGTAGGCGGCGGGTGCCGGTAGTCGAATCGACAGTCCTGCCGCCAACAGCCTGCTGACATGCCGATAACGCTTACGCCACGTCCATCGTCGATTCCAGTCAAGCTCACCAGTCCCCTATATATAGAAGGAAACTACATTTAATGCCATCACTACTCAAAAGTACGGCTTTTCTATGTGCGGTAAAAGGCGAGAGCTTATGCGGGAGAGTTCCGCGTGGGTACCCGAAGTACCGTCGAACTCGTCGTAGCGTGTTCCACAGCCAATCTGTCCGAAGGGCAGAAAGAAACTGCGGGAACTCGGCGGGAGCCGGTAATCGAAATGCCGACGATAACCTCGGTAGGCGGCGGGTGCCGGTAGTCGAATCGACAGTCCTGCCGCCAACAGCCTGCTGACATGCCGATAACGCTTACGCCACGTCCATCGTCGATTCCAGTCAAGCCTCACCAGTCCCCTATATATAGAAGGAAACTACATTTAATGCCATCACTACTCAAAAGTACGGCTTTTCTATGTGCGGTAAAAGGCGAGAGCTTATGCGGGAGAGTTCCGCGTGGGTACCCGAAGTACCGTCGAACTCGTCGTAGCGTGTTCCACAGCCAATCTGTCCGAAGGGCAGAAAGAAACTGCGGGAACTCGGCGGGAGCCGGTAATCGAAATGCCGACGATAACCTCGGTAGGCGGCGGGTGCCGGTAGTCGAATCGACAGTCCTGCCGCCAACAGCCTGCTGACATGCCGATAACGCTTACGCCACGTCCATCGTCGATTCCAGTCAAGCCTCACCAGTCCCCTATATATATAGAAGGAAACTACATTTAATGCCATCACTACTCAAAAGTACGGCTTTTCTATGTGCGGTAAAGGCGAGAGCTTATGCGGGAGAGTTCCGCGTGGGTACCCGAAGTACCGTCGAACTCGTCGTAGCGTGTTCCACGGCCAATCTGTCCGAAGGGCAGAAAGAAACTGCGGGAACTCGGCGGGAGCCGGTAATCGAAATGCCGACGATAACCTCGGTAGGCGGCGGGTGCCGGTAGTCGAATCGACAGTCCTGCCGCCAACAGCCTGCTGACATGCCGATAACGCTTACGCCACGTCCATCGTCGATTCCAGTCAAGCTCACCAGTCCCCTATATATAGAAGGAAACTACATTTAATGCCATCACTACTCAAAAGTACGGCTTTTCTATGTGCGGTAAAGGCGAGAGCTTATGCGGGAGAGTTCCGCGTGGGTACCCGAAGTACCGTCGAACTCGTCGTAGCGTGTTCCACCGCCAATCTGTCCGAAGGGCAGAAAGAAACTGCGGGAACTCGGCGGGAGCCGGTAATCGAAATGCCGACGATAACCTCGGTAGGCGGCGGGTGCCGGTAGTCGAATCGACAGTCCTGCCGCCAACAGCCTGCTGACATGCCGATAACGCTTACGCCACGTCCATCGTCGATTCCAGTCAAGCCTCACCAGTCCCCATATATATAGAAGGAAACTACATTTAATGCCATCACTACTCAAAGTACGGCTTTTCTATGTGCGGTAAAAGGCGAGAGCTTATGCGGGAGAGTTCCGCGTGGGTACCCGAAGTACCGTCGAACTCGTCGTAGCGTGTTCCACCGCCTATCTGTCCGAAGGGCAGAAAGAAACTGCGGGAACTCGGCGGGAGCCGGTAATCGAAATGCCGACGATAACCTCGGTAGGCGGCGGGTGCCGGTAGTCGAATCGACAGTCCTGCCGCCAACAGCCTGCTGACATGCCGATAACGCTTACGCCACGTCCATCGTCGATTCCAGTCAAGCTCACCAGTCCCCTATATATAGAAGGAAACTACATTTAATGCCATCACTACTCAAAAGTACGGCTTTTCTATGTGCGGTAAAAGGCGAGAGCTTATGCGGGAGAGTTCCGCGTGGGTACCCGAAGTACCGTCGAACTCGTCGTAGCGTGTTCCACAGCCAATCTGTCCGAAGGGCAGAAAGAAACTGCGGGAACTCGGCGGGAGCCGGTAATCGAAATGCCGACGATAACCTCGGTAGGCGGCGGGTGCCGGTAGTCGAATCGACAGTCCTGCCGCCAACAGCCTGCTGACATGCCGATAACGCTTACGCCACGTCCATCGTCGATTCCAGTCAAGCCTCACCAGTCCCCTATATATATAGAAGGAAACTACATTTAATGCCATCACTACTCAAAAGTACGGCTTTTCTATGTGCGGTAAAAGGCGAGAGCTTATGCGGGAGAGTTCCGCGTGGGTACCCGAAGTACCGTCGAACTCGTCGTAGCGTGTTCCACAGCCAATCTGTCCGAAGGGCAGAAAGAAACTGCGGGAACTCGGCGGGAGCCGGTAATCGAAATGCCGACGATAACCTCGGTAGGCGGCGGGTGCCGGTAGTCGAATCGACAGTCCTGCCGCCAACAGCCTGCTGACATGCCGATAACGCTTACGCCACGTCCATCGTCGATTCCAGTCAAGCCTCACCAGTCCCCTATATATAGAAGGAAACTACATTTAATGCCATCACTACTCAAAAGTACGGCTTTTCTATGTGCGGTAAAAGGCGAGAGCTTATGCGGGAGAGTTCCGCGTGGGTACCCGAAGTACCGTCGAACTCGTCGTAGCGTGTTCCACCGCCTATCTGTCCGAAGGGCAGAAAGAAACTGCGGGAACTCGGCGGGAGCCGGTAATCGAAATGCCGACGATAACCTCGGTAGGCGGCGGGTGCCGGTAGTCGAATCGACAGTCCTGCCGCCAACAGCCTGCTGACATGCCGATAACGCTTACGCCACGTCCATCGTCGATTCCAGTCAAGCCTCACCAGTCCCCTATATATAGAAGGAAACTACATTTAATGCCATCACTACTCAAAAGTACGGCTTTTCTATGTGCGGTAAAAGGCGAGAGCTTATGCGGGAGAGTTCCGCGTGGTACCCGAAGTACCGTCGAACTCGTCGTAGCGTGTTCCACCGCCTATCTGTCCGAAGGGCAGAAAGAAACTGCGGGAACTCGGCGGGAGCCGGTAATCGAAATGCCGACGATAACCTCGGTAGGCGGCGGGTGCCGGTAGTCGAATCGACAGTCCTGCCGCCAACAGCCTGCTGACATGCCGATAACGCTTACGCCACGTCCATCGTCGATTCCAGTCAAGCCTCACCAGTCCCCTATATATAGAAGGAAACTACATTTAATGCCATCACTACTCAAAAGTACGGCTTTTCTATGTGCGGTAAAGGCGAGAGCTTATGCGGGAGAGTTCCGCGTGGGTACCCGAAGTACCGTCGAACTCGTCGTAGCGTGTTCCACCGCCTATCTGTCCGAAGGGCAGAAAGAAACTGCGGGAACTCGGCGGGAGCCGGTAATCGAAATGCCGACGATAACCTCGGTAGGCGGCGGGTGCCGGTAGTCGAATCGACAGTCCTGCCGCCAACAGCCTGCTGACATGCCGATAACGCTTACGCCACGTCCATCGTCGATTCCAGTCAAGCTCACCAGTCCCCTATATATAGAAGGAAACTACATTTAATGCCATCACTACTCAAAAGTACGGCTTTTCTATGTGCGGTAAAAGGCGAGAGCTTATGCGGGAGAGTTCCGCGTGGGTACCCGAAGTACCGTCGAACTCGTCGTAGCGTGTTCCACAGCCAATCTGTCCGAAGGGCAGAAAGAAACTGCGGGAACTCGGCGGGAGCCGGTAATCGAAATGCCGACGATAACCTCGGTAGGCGGCGGGTGCCGGTAGTCGAATCGACAGTCCTGCCGCCAACAGCCTGCTGACATGCCGATAACGCTTACGCCACGTCCATCGTCGATTCCAGTCAAGCCTCACCAGTCCCCTATATATATAGAAGGAAACTACATTTAATGCCATCACTACTCAAAAGTACGGCTTTTCTATGTGCGGTAAAGGCGAGAGCTTATGCGGGAGAGTTCCGCGTGGGTACCCGAAGTACCGTCGAACTCGTCGTAGCGTGTTCCACCGCCTATCTGTCCGAAGGGCAGAAAGAAACTGCGGGAACTCGGCGGGAGCCGGTAATCGAAATGCCGACGATAACCTCGGTAGGCGGCGGGTGCCGGTAGTCGAATCGACAGTCCTGCCGCCAACAGCCTGCTGACATGCCGATAACGCTTACGCCACGTCCATCGTCGATTCCAGTCAAGCCTCACCAGTCCCCTATATATATAGAAGGAAACTACATTTAATGCCATCACTACTCAAAGTACGGCTTTTCTATGTGCGGTAAAAGGCGAGAGCTTATGCGGGAGAGTTCCGCGTGGCTACCCTAAGTACCGTCGAACTCGTCGTAGCGTGTTCCACCGCCTATCTGTCCGAAGGGCAGAAAGAAACTGCGGGAACTCGGCGGGAGCAGGTAATCGAAATGCCGACGATAACCTCGGTAGGCGGCGGGTGCCGGTAGTCGAATCGACAGTCCTGCCGCCAACAGCCTGCTGACATGCCGATAACGCTTACGCCACGTCCATCGTCGATTCCAGTCAAGCCTCACCAGTCCCCTATATATAGAAGGAAACTACATTTAATGCCATCACTACTCAAAGTACGGCTTTTCTATGTGCGGTAAAAGGCGAGAGCTTATGCGGGAGAGTTCCGCGTGGCTACCCTAAGTACCGTCGAACTCGTCGTAGCGTGTTCCACCGCCTATCTGTCCGAAGGGCAGAAAGAAACTGCGGGAACTCGGCGGGAGCAGGTAATCGAAATGCCGACGATAACCTCGGTAGGCGGCGGGTGCCGGTAGTCGAATCGACAGTCCTGCCGCCAACAGCCTGCTGACATGCCGATAACGCTTACGCTACGTCCATCGTCGATTCCAGTCAAGCTCACCAGTCCCCTATATATAGAAGGAAACTACATTTAATGCCATCACTACTCAAAGTACGGCTTTTCTATGTGCGGTAAAGGCGAGAGCTTATGCGGGAGAGTTCCGCGTGGGTACCCGAAGTACCGTCGAACTCGTCGTAGCGTGTTCCACGGCCAATCTGTCCGAAGGGCAGAAAGAAACTGCGGGAACTCGGCGGGAGCCGGTAATCGAAATGCCGACGATAACCTCGGTAGGCGGCGGGTGCCGGTAGTCGAATCGACAGTCCTGCCGCCAACAGCCTGCTGACATGCCGATAACGCTTACGCTACGTCCATCGTCGATTCCAGTCAAGCTCACCAGTCCCCTATATATATAGAAGGAAACTACATTTAATGCCATCACTACTCAAAAGTACGGCTTTTCTATGTGCGGTAAAGGCGAGAGCTTATGCGGGAGAGTTCCGCGTGGCTACCCGAAGTACCGTCGAACTCGTCGTAGCGTGTTCCACCGCCAATCTGTCCGAAGGGCAGAAAGAAACTGCGGGAACTCGGCGGGAGCCGGTAATCGAAATGCCGACGATAACCTCGGTAGGCGGCGGGTGCCGGTAGTCGAATCGACAGTCCTGCCGCCAACAGCCTGCTGACATGCCGATAACGCTTACGCTACGTCCATCGTCGATTCCAGTCAAGCTCACCAGTCCCTATATATATAGAAGGAAACTACATTTAATGCCATCACTACTCAAAAGTAATGCGGCTTTTCTATGTGCGGTAAAAGGCGAAAGCTTATGCGGGAGAGTTCCGCGTGGCTACCCTCTGTTCGGTGACATGCCGATAACGCTTACGCTACGTCCATCGTCGATGACAGTCAAGCCTCACCAGTCCCCTATATATATAGAAGGAAACTACATTTAATGCCATCACTACTCAATAGTAACGGCCTTTCTATGTGCGGTAAAGGCGAGAGCTTATGCGGGAGAGTTCCGCGTGGCTACCCTAAGTACCGTCGAACTCGTCGTAGCGTGTTCCACCGGGTATCTGTCCGAAGGGCACAAAGAAACTGCGGGCACTCGGCGGGAGCAGGTGATCGAAATGCCGGCGATATCCTCTAGGGACGACGAATCGAAGGAACCGCCGCCAACCTTTTGGGCACTTTTCGCAACGGCTGCGTCTAGACGTCCGTCCCGTTGGAGCAAGCTGCTGTTTGACCACGCACGCGCGAAACAGCCCGAGAAAATGGTTCCCCGTCGGTAGGCGGCGGGCGCGGGTGTTTAAATTTCCCAATCGCTGGCACATGCTCTGAGACTCTGTTCGACTTGTACCGAGGCCAATGCGTGTACTCGGCGGGAGCAGGTGTTCGAAATGCCGATCCTCTAGGGACGAAATGCACTTTTGCAACGGCTGCGTCTAGACGTCCGACCCGTTGGAGCAAGCTGTCGATAGAGGCCGAGAAAATCGGTTCCCCGTCGGTAGGCGGCGGGCGCGGGTGTTTAAACGCACATGCTCTGAGACTCTGTTCGACTTGTACCGAGGCCAATGCGTGTACTCGGCGGGAGCAGGTGTTCGAAATGCCGACCGTATCCTCTAGGGACGACGAATCGAAGGACCCGCCGCCAACCTTTCGGGCACTTTTTGCAACGGCTGCGTCTAGACGTCCGACCCGTTGGAGCAAGCTGCTGTTCGACCACGCACGCGCGAAAGAGGCCGAGAAAATCGGTTCCCCCGTCGGTAGGCGGCGGGCGCGGGTGTTTAAATTTCCCGCTCGCTGGCACATGCTCTGAGACTCTGTTCGACTTGTACCGAGGCCAATGCGTGTACTCGGCGGGAGCAGGTGTTCGAAATGCCGACCGTATCCTCTAGGGACGACGAATCGAAGGACCCGCCGCCAACCTTTCGGGCACTTTTCGCAACGGCTGCGTCTAGACGTCCGACCCGTTGGAGCAAGCTGCTGTTGGACCACGCACGCGCGAAACAGACCGAGAAAATCGGTTCCCCCGTCGGTAGGCGGCGGGCGCGGGTGTTTAAATTTCCCAATCGCTGTCACATGCTCTGAGACTCTGTTCGACTTGTACCGAGGCCAATGCGTGTACTCGGCGGGAGCAGGTGTTCGAAATGCCGACCGTATCCTCTAGGGACGACGAATCGAAGGACCCGCCGCCAACCTTTCGGGCACTTTTCGCAACGGCTGCGTCTAGACGTCCGACCCGTTGGAGCAAGCTGCTGTTGGACCACGCACGCGCGAAACAGACCGAGAAAATCGGTTCCCCCGTCGGTAGGCGGCGGGCGCGGATGTTTAAATTTCCCAATCGCTGGCACATGCTCTGAGACTCTGTTCGACTTGTACCGAGGCCAATGCGTGTACTCGGCGGGAGCAGGTGATCGAAATGCCGACCACATCCTCTAGGGACGACGAATCGAAGGACCCGCCGCCAACCTTTCGGGCACTTTTTGCAACGGCTGCGTCTAGACGTCCGACCCGTTGGAGCAAGCTGCTGTTCGACCACGCACGCGCGAAAGAGGCCGAGAAAATGGGTTCCCCCGTCGGTAGGCGGCGGGTGCGGGTGTTTAAATTTCCCGCTCGCTGGCACATGCTCTGAGACTCTGTTCGACTTGTACCGAGGCCAATGCGTGTACTCGGCGGGAGCAGGTGTTCGAAATGCCGACCGTATCCTCTAGGGACGACGAATCGAAGGTCCCGCCGCCAACCTTTCGGGCACTTTTCGCAACGGCTGCGTCTAGACGTCCGACCCGTTGGAGCAAGCTGCTGTTAGAACACGCACGCGCGAAACAGACCGAGAAAATCGGTTCCCCCGTCGGTAGGCGGCGGGCGCGGGTGTTTAAATTTCCCAATCGCTGGCACATGCTCTGAGACTCTGTTCGACTTGTACCGAGGCCAATGCGTGTACTCGGCGGGAGCAGGTGTTCGAAATGCCGACCGTATCCTCTAGGGACGAAGAATCGAAGGTCCCGCCGCCAACCTTTCGGGCACTTTTCGCAACGGCTGCGTCTAGACGTCCGACCCGTTGGAGCAAGCTGCTGTTGGACCACGCACGCGCGAAACAGATCGAGAAAATCGGTTCCCCCGTCGGTAGGCGGCGGGCGCGGGTGTTTAAATTTCCCAATCGCTGGCACATGCTCTGAGACTCTGTTCGACTTGTACCGAGGCCAATGCGTGTACTCGGCGGGAGCAGGTGTTCGAAATGCCGACCGTATCCTCTAGGGACGACGAATCGAAGGTCCCGCCGCCAACCTTTCGTGCACTTTTCGCAACGGCTGCGCCTAGACGTACGACCCGTGTCATGGGTTTCATTTATAAAGCAAAACTGTGAAGAAACAGGACACGAACATTAAAATATAAGTATCGTTTGTATGGATAACACTGATCTGGAATTAGCACTTAAAGAAACCATCCACATTAAACAACTTTAATCTACACCGAATATCATGTAGTCTTCATTCAAATAGCACATTTTAAAATATTTACAGCATGTTTTATTGTCAGTAATTTACTTTCCGTGTATTTTAGTTTCACATTATCGTAATTTCAGCAATATATTTTATTTAGTTAGTTAGAAATTACGTCTTTCTATTTTGCTCTGTATACTGAAGATGGAATATGTAAAATATTGAAAACTTTACCTCTGTCCCCTTCTATTGTATCAAAGTATTTCTTCATCTTCAATACAATTATACAATTAATCGTCAAACATCATTTTCGTTCGATACAATGATTGCTAATATATTGATATGACCATATGTAAACGAACTGTTGTCTGTATGCTGTGACTCTGAAAATTAAAGTTAAAAGGAAAATCTTGAAATGTGCTTCCTTTCAGAATGCAAACTTCGATACATCATTCCAAAGTTTCTCCATTTTAGTGAGCAAAACTTTGAAAAATTCATTATCTTATCATATTTGTCTGAAGAGAGTATCGGTTTGTTTGAATTTGGCTCTATACTGCACGAGGGCTATCTGCTATAGCCGTCGATAATTTAGCAGTGAAAGAAAAGAGGATAGGTACCAAGTGATCACCACTCACCAACCACTGTTTCACAGAGGAACTGTGGGATTGCTTGTAACAATGAACCGCCCAGTCACGTATCATAAAGGGTGAGCATGTTTCGTAGAACAAAAGTTGGGTCAAGAATTTCGAACAAAACATCAACAGAACATAATTTTACTGGAAAAGTTCAAAGTGTACTGTACTAACCATAGAATCGTGGAAACCAGAGTTGATTACACCGACGTACTAAACAAGTGGAACGAAGACAAATTGTTCAGTGTGAACATGTCCAAAATTTCAGGCTAAGTTGACTGACTTACAGCATTCAATTCTAGTTTCATCCTTGTGACCACATTGTTAACTAATATAATTATAACATAAATACTCAGTCTAAATTAGTCCTACCTAAAATTGTTATTTTAACTAAACTGACTAGTTGACCAAAATATTGCTTATTCTTGTAAACTCTACTGCATTATCATTGCCCTTTAATTGTGTGTCACCCAACATTAGAAAATGTTCCAGACATATAAATATAAATGTGGTAAACATTTTAGCATTGATTATACAACACCAGGTGATCCATCAGAGTCTATTAAGTTGTTCTTAGCAATGATGATACGACACCAGGTGATCCATCACAGTATAATAAGTTGCTCTTAGTAATGATACGACACCGCGTGGGTATCTCCGTGTCAAGAGATCGCCCCAACGTTGCTAGTGCGGAGACGCTGGAGAGTGTCGGTCTGCCTGCCGACATTCGTGCTCGTTATGTCGGCGTCGAGAGATCGCCTGGGTACGGGAGCCCGCCAACGTAATGCACAGAGACTAAAATCGACAATGTCCGACACCGTTTGGGTACGGAGCCCCCCAACGCTGGTAGTGCGAGAGTGTCGGTCCGCCTGCCGACATTCGTGCTCGTTATGTCGGCGTCGAGAGATCGCCGGGTACGGGGAGCCCGCCAACGTAATGCACAGAGACTAAAATCGACAATGTCCGACACCGTTTGGGTACAGAGCCCCAACGCTGGTAGTGCGCGAGAGCGTCGGTCTGCCTGCCGACATTCGTGCTCGTTATGTCGGCGTCGAGAGATCGCCCGGGTACGGGGAGCCCGCCAACGTAATGCACAGAGACTAAAATCGACAATGTCCGACACCGTTTGGGTGGTGCGGAGTCCCCCCAACGCTGGTAGTGCGAGAGTGTCGGTCCGCCTGCCGACATTCGTGCTCGTTATGTCGGCGTCGAGAGATCGCCTGGGTACGGGAGCCCGCCAACGTAATGCACAGAGACTAAAATCGACAATCGGTCCGACACACCGTTTGGGTACGGACCGTTTGGGCCCCCAACGCTGGTAGTGCGAGAGAGTGTCGGTCCGCCTGCCGACATTCGTGCTCGTTATGTCGGCGTCGAGAGATCGCCTGGGTACGGGAGCCCGCCAACGTAATGCACAGAGACTAAAATCGACAATGTCCGACACCGTTTGGGTACGGAGCCCCCAACGCTGGTAGTGCGAGAGTGTCGGTCCGCCTGCCGACATTCGTGCTGGTTATGTCGGCGTCAGAGATCGCCTGGGTACGGGGAGCCCGCCAACGTCGACAATGCACGTTTGGGAGACTAAAATCGACAATGTCGACACCGTTTGGGTTATGTGAGCCCCCAACGCTGGTAGTGCGAGAGGTGTCGGTTGCGAGTGCCGACATGCGTGCGGATGTACGTCGTTATGTCGGCGTCGAACATAGAGAAATCGCTCCAGCAGCCAGTCCGAAGACCTCAAACAGTCAAATCATTCAATCGGTAGTAGCGACGGGCGGTGTGTACAAAGGGCAGGACGTAATCAACACGAGCTGATGACTCGTGCTTACTGGGAATTCCTCGTTCAAGGGGAATAATTACAAGCCCCTATCCCTATCACGAAGGAGGTTCAACGGGTTACCCAGTCCTACCGGACAGGGGCAATCACACGCTGATTCCTTCAGTGTAGCGCGCGTGCGGCCCCGGACATCTAAGGGCATCACAGACCTGTTATTGCTCTGTCTCGTGCGGCTAAACGCCGCTTGTCCTCTAAGAAGATCGACCGACACGTGTGATCAGTCGTCTATTTAATAGGCTAGAGTCTCGTTCGTTATCGGAATTAACCAGACAAATCGCTCCACCAACTAAGAACGGCCATGCACCACCACCCACTGAATCAAGAAAGAGCTCTTAATCTGTCAATCCTTCCAGTGTCCGGGCCGGGTGAGTTTCCCCGTGTTGAGTCAAATTAAGCCGCAGGCTCCACTCCTGGTGGTGCCCTTCCGTCAATTCCTTTAAGTTTCAGCTTTGCAACCATACTTCCCCCGGAACCCAAACACTTTGGTTTCCCGGAAGCTGCCCGCCGAGTCGTTTGAGGAACTCAGGCGGATCGCTGGTTGGCATCGTTTATGGTTAGAACTAGGGCGGTATCTGATCGCCTTCGAACCTCTAACTTTCGTTCTTGATTAATGAAAACATTCTTGGCAAATGCTTTCGCAGTAGTTCGTCTTGCGACGGTCCAAGAATTTCACCTCTAGCGTCGCAATACGAATGCCCCCGTCTGTCCCTCTTAATCATTACCTCGTGTTCCGAAAACCAACAAAATAGAACCGAGGTCCTATTCCATTATTCCATGCACCATTATTCAGGCGTTTCGCCTGCTTTGAGCACTCTAATTTTTTCAAAGTAAACTTGCCGGCCACCCAAGACACTCAATCAAGGGCACCGAGGGAAAACCGGCAGGATGTTTAGGCCAGGAAGTAACCGCCAAAGCGGACCCCCTGTCTAGAACTGAGATCCAACTACGAGCTTTTTAACCGCAACAACTTTAATATACGCTATTGGAGCTGGAATTACCGCGGCTGCTGGCACCAGACTTGCCCTCCAATAGATCCTCGTTAAAGGATTTAGAGTGTACTCATTCCAATTACGGGGCCTCGATAGAGTCCCGTATCGTTATTTTTCGTCACTACCTCCCCGTTCTGGGAGTGGGTAATTTGCGCGCCTGCTGCCTTCCTTGGATGTGGTAGCCGTTTCTCAGGCTCCCTCTCCGGAATCGAACCCTGATTCCCCGTTACCCGTTACGACCATGGTAGGCGCATAACCTACCATCGACAGTTGATAAGGCAGACACTTGAAAGATGCGTCGCCGGTGCTAGACCGTGCGATCAGCCAAAAGTTATCCAGAGTCACCATCATTTGCGGACCGAGGTCCGATTGGTCTTGGTCTAATAAATGCGCTCGTCCCGTGAGGTCGGAGCTTTGTTGCATGTATTAGCTCTAGAATTACCACAGTTATCCAAGTAGGAAAGTACGATCTAAGGAACAACGGCTGGATAATGAGCCATTCGCGGTTTCACCTTATTTCGGCATGTACTTAGACATGCATGGCTTAATCTTTGAGACAAGCATATGACTACTGGCAGGATCAACCAGGTATCTTTTCTCGTTCGGTGCAAGCCACCCGCTCCAACGGCGAGTAGAAACACCACTCTCGAATCGGCAGACGCGTGGCTAGATACACGCCTGCCGTTCTCTGTCTACTTCGTGTCACCAATCACGAGACAGACCTCTTACACACTCTAGAGTACGAGTTCTCCAAAACAACAGTTCCGATAAAACGAAACAAACTAGGGCGTATCAGGAAGAACCGACCTTCGGAGGACAGCTCAACCCACACTAAGCTATATCGAAAATGATGCATATTCCGATGTCTCGGCATGGTTACCCGAAACTCGTCGCATCAGCAGTGGGAACAGAACGTCTTTCGTAACAAAAGACAATCGTTAATCGCTCGGATTAACTCGTACGCGTGCGGTCGAACGCACGTACTGCTTTTATCCCCGCTCGGACCGAGAGGGAAAGGGAAACAGTCACCGTTATTGACGTGCCCCGTGAAAGGGAAGGGGCGCTCGGACCCTTGGTTTGACAAGCTGAAATTCAACGGCTCGTGCAGAGCACGCTGCGGGTCCAGCATCCCTTGTGTCTCTGACTGAGACCGGCTAATCGCTCGGATTAACTCGTAGGCGTGCGGTCGAACGCACGTACTGCTTTTATCCCCGCTCGGACCGAGAGGGATAGGGAAACAGTCACCGTTGTTCACGTGCCCCGTGAAAGGGAAGAGCCGCTCGGACCCTTGGTTTGACATGCTGAAATTCAACGGCTCGTGCAGAGCACGCTGCGGGTCCAGCATCCCGTGTGTCTCTGACTGAGACCGGCTAATCGCTCGGATTAACTCGTAGGCGTGCGGTCGAACGCACGTACTGCTTTTATCCCCGCTCGGACCGAGAGGGAAAGGGAAACAGTCACCGTTGTTCACGTGCCCCGTGAAAGGGAAGAGCCGCTCGGACCCTTGGTTTGACATGCTGAAATTCAACGGCTCGTGCAGAGCACGCTGCGGGTCCAGCATCCCGTGTGTCTCTGACTGAGACCGGCTAATCGCTCGGATTAACTCGTAGCCGTGCGGTCGAACGCACGTACTGCTTTTATCCCCGCTCGGACCGAGAGGGAAAGGGAAACAGTCACCGTAAATAACATGCCCCGTGAAAGGGAAGGGCCGCTCGGACCCTTGGTTTGACAAGCTGAAATTCAACGACTCGTGCAGAGCACGCTGCGGGTCCAGCATCCCGTGTGTCTCTGACTGAGACCGGCTAATCGCTCGGATTAACTCGTAGGCGTGCGGTCGAACGCACGTACTGCTTTTATCCCCGCTCGGACCGAGAGGGAAAGGGAAACAGTCACCGTTGTTCACGTGCCCCGTGAAAGGGAAGAGCCGCTCGGACCCTTGGTTTGACATGCTGAAATTCAACGGCTCGTGCAGAGCACGCTGCGGGTCCAGCATCCCGTGTGTCTCTGACTGAGACCGGCTAATCGCTCGGATTAACTCGTAGGCGTGCGGTCGAACGCACGTACTGCTTTTATCCCCGCTCGGACCGAGAGGGAAAGGGAAACAGTCACCGTTGTTCACGTGCCCCGTGAAAGGGAAGGGCCGCTCGGACCCTTGGTTTGACAAGCTGAAATTCAACGGCTCGTGCAGAGCACGCTGCGGGTCCAGCATCCCGTGTGTCTCTGACTGAGACCGGCTAATCGCTCGGATTAACTCGTAGGCGTGCGGTCGAACGCACGTACTGCTTTTATCCCCGCTCGGACCGAGAGGGAAAGGGAAACAGTCACCGTTGTTCACGTGCCCCGTGAAAGGGAAGAGCCGCTCGGACCCTTGGTTTGACATGCTGAAATTCAACGGCTCGTGCAGAGCACGCTGCGGGTCCAGCATCCCGTGTGTCTCTGACTGAGACCGGCTAATCGCTCGGATTAACTCGTAGGCGTGCGGTCGAACGCACGTACTGCTTTTATCCCCGCTCGGACCGAGAGGGAAAGGGAAACAGTCACCGTTGTTCACGTGCCCCGTGAAAGGGAAGAGCCGCTCGGACCCTTGGTTTGACATGCTGAAATTCAACGGCTCGTGCAGAGCACGCTGCGGGTCCAGCATCCCGTGTGTCTCTGACTGAGACCGGCTAATCGCTCGGATTAACTCGTAGGCGTGCGGTCGAACGCACGTACTGCTTTTATCCCCGCTCGGACCGAGAGGGAAAGGGAAACAGTCACCGTTGTTCACGTGCCCCGTGAAAGGGAAGAGCCGCTCGGACCCTTGGTTTGACATGCTGAAATTCAACGGCTCGTGCAGAGCACGCTGCGGGTCCAGCATCCCGTGTGTCTCTGACTGAGACCGGCTAATCGCTCGGATTAACTCGTAGGCGTGCGGTCGAACGCACGTACTGCTTTTATCCCCGCTCGGACCGAGAGGGAAAGGGAAACAGTCACCGTAAATAACATGCCCCGTGAAAGGGAAGGGCCGCTCGGACCCTTGGTTTGACAAGCTGAAATTCAACGACTCGTGCAGAGCACGCTGCGGGTCCAGCATCCCGTGTGTCTCTGACTGAGACCGGCTAATCGCTCGGATTAACTCGTAGGCGTGCGGTCGAACGCACGTACTGCTTTTATCCCCGCTCGGACCGAGAGGGAAAGGGAAACAGTCACCGTTGTTCACGTGCCCCGTGAAAGGGAAGAGCCGCTCGGACCCTTGGTTTGACATGCTGAAATTCAACGGCTCGTGCAGAGCACGCTGCGGGTCCAGCATCCCGTGTGTCTCTGACTGAGACCGGCTAATCGCTCGGATTAACTCGTAGGCGTGCGGTCGAACGCACGTACTGCTTTTATCCCCGCTCGGACCGAGAGGGAAAGGGAAACAGTCACCGTTGTTCACGTGCCCCGTGAAAGGGAAGAGCCGCTCGGACCCTTGGTTTGACATGCTGAAATTCAACGGCTCGTGCAGAGCACGCTGCGGGTCCAGCATCCCGTGTGTCTCTGACTGAGACCGGCTAATCGCTCGGATTAACTCGTAGGCGTGCGGTCGAACGCACGTACTGCTTTTATCCCCGCTCGGACCGAGAGGGAAAGGGAAACAGTCACCGTAAATAACATGCCCCGTGAAAGGGAAGGGCCGCTCGGACCCTTGGTTTGACAAGCTGAAATTCAACGACTCGTGCAGAGCACGCTGCGGGTCCAGCATCCCGTGTGTCTCTGACTGAGACCGGCTAATCGCTCGGATTAACTCGTAGGCGTGCGGTCGAACGCACGTACTGCTTTTATCCCCGCTCGGACCGAGAGGGAAAGGGAAACAGTCACCGTTATTGACGTGCCCCGTGAAAGGGAAGAGCCGCTCGGACCCTTGGTTTGACATGCTGAAATTCAACGGCTCGTGCAGAGCACGCTGCGGGTCCAGCATCCCGTGTGTCTCTGACTGAGACCGGCTAATCGCTCGGATTAACTCGTAGGCGTGCGGTCGAACGCACGTACTGCTTTTATCCCCGCTCGGACCGAGAGGGAAAGGGAAACAGTCACCGTTGTTCACGTGCCCCGTGAAAGGGAAGAGCCGCTCGGACCCTTGGTTTGACATGCTGAAATTCAACGGCTCGTGCAGAGCACGCTGCGGGTCCAGCATCCCGTGTGTCTCTTAATGAGACTGGCTAATCGCTCGGATTAACTCGTAGGCGTGCGGTCGAACGCACGTACTGCTTTTATCCCCGCTCGGACCGAGAGGGAAAGGGAAACAGTCACCGTAAATAACATGCCCCGTGAAAGGGAAGGGCCGCTCGGACCCTTGGTTTGACAAGCTGAAATTCAACGACTCGTGCAGAGCACGCTGCGGGTCCAGCATCCCGTGTGTCTCTGACTGAGACCGGCTAATCGCTCGGATTAACTCGTAGGCGTGCGGTCGAACGCACGTACTGCTTTTATCCCCGCTCGGACCGAGAGGGAAAGGGAAACAGTCACCGATATTGACATGCCCCGTGAAAGGGAAGGGCCGCTCGGACCCTTGGTTTGACAAGCTGAAATTCAACGACTCGTGCAGAGCACGCTGCGGGTCCAGCATCCCGTGTGTCTCTGACTGAGACCGGCTAATCGCTCGGATTAACTCGTAGGCGTGCGGTCGAACGCACGTACTGCTTTTATCCCCGCTCGGACCGAGAGGGAAAGGGAAACAGTCACCGTAAATAACATGCCCCGTGAAAGGGAAGGGCCGCTCGGACCCTTGGTTTGACAAGCTGAAATTCAACGACTCGTGCAGAGCACGCTGCGGGTCCAGCATCCCGTGTGTCTCTGACTGAGACCGGCTAATCGCTCGGATTAACACGTAGGGGTGCGGTCGAACGCACGTACTGCTTTTATCCCCGCTCGGACCGAGAGGGAAAGGGAAACAGTCACCGTTATTGACTTGCCCCGTGAAAGGGAAGAGCCGCTCGGACCCTTGGTTTGACATGCTGAAATTCAACGACTCGTGCAGAGCACGCTGCGGGTCCAGCATCCCGTGTGTCTCTGACTGAGACCGGCTAATCGCTCGGATTAACACGTAGGGGTGCGGTCGAACGCACGTACTGCTTTTATCCCCGCTCGGACCGAGAGGGAAAGGGAAACAGTCACCGTTATTGACTTGCCCCGTGAAAGGGAAGGGCCGCTCGGACCCTTGGTTTGACAAGCTGAAAATCAACGACTCGTGCAGAGCACGCTGCGGGTCCAGCATCCCGTGTGTCTCTGAATGAGACCGGCTAATCGCTCGGATTAACTCGTAGCCGTGCGGTCGAACGCACGTACTGCTTTTATCCCCGCTCGGACCGAGAGGGAAAGGGAAACAGTCACCGTAAATAACATGCCCCGTGAAAGGGAAGGGCCGCTCGGACCCTTGGTTTGACAAGCTGAAATTCAACGACTCGTGCAGAGCACGCTGCGGGTCCAGCATCCCGTGTGTCTCTGACTGAGACCGGCTAATCGCTCGGATTAACTCGTAGGCGTGCGGTCGAACGCACGTACTGCTTTTATCCCCGCTCGGAACGAGAGGAAAGGGAAACAGTCACCGTAAATAACATGCCCCGTGAAAGGGAAGGGCCGCTCGGACCCTTGGTTTGACAAGCTGAAATTCAACGACTCGTGCAGAGCACGCTGCGGGTCCAGCATCCCGTGTGTCTCTGACTGAGACCGGCTAATCGCTCGGATTAACTCGTAGGCGTGCGGTCGAACGCACGTACTGCTTTTATCCCCGCACGGACCGAGAGGGAACGGGAAACAGCTACCCATATATTTTACGACAGTAACCTCTTCCACCGAGGCACGTCAAAAACCACCGTTACAGGTGGTGCCGAATCCACCGAGACGGGTAGAACGACAAACTTACTAGGAAAACGCCGCACAGTGTTCTTAAAACCATCACTTCTCGCAACATTCTTTTCGCTCCAATATATTGTTTCAATCCACCATTACGTTCGTTCATTCAATATCTCTCGGCCTCTTACATTCTTTGTTCGGCCATTTCTTAACACTATCGGCAGTCGTTTTCGCTAGTACTCACCACCTGTGTGGAAACGGGCCGTGACCAGCCCACAGGTCCCGGGCACGCCGGGTTAAAAGGTGAGAGGAGGCTTAACACAATGTTACAATCCTGTCTCAGACAGACTATGCCCCTATATAGAGAAGGAAACTAAATTTAATGCCATCAGAACCCATTAGTACGGCATTTGAAAGTGCGGTAAAGGCAAGGGACCAAGCGGAATAGTTCCGCATCGCTACCCTGAGTTGCGTCAAATTGGTCCTCAGTTTTGAGTGAAAAGTGGTGAAAATGAACGCTGAAAACAACGTTTCTAACTATCAAACTGATTTTGCCATTTCCTCCCACTTTCCAAATTTCACCGAACTCTCCTCACATCCATGCCGTCTTTGGCATCACTCTATACGGGAGAAAATTTCTTAAAGTCGTACTCCCTTTCAGGTCCGTCTCAGACAGACTATGCCCCTATATAGAGAAGGAAACTACATTTAATGCCATCAGAACCCATTAGTACGGCATTTCAAAGTGCGGTAAAGGCGAGAACCTATGCGGGCAGTTCCGCATCGCAACCCTGAGTTGCGTCAAATTGGTCCTCAGTTTTGAGTGAAAAGTGGTGAAAATGAACGCTGAAAACAACGTTTCTAACTATCAAACTGATTTTGCCATTTCCTCCCACTTTCCAAATTTCACCGAACTCTCCTCACATCCATGCCGTCTTTGGCATCACTCTATACGGGAGAAAATTTCTTAAAGTCGTACTCCCTTTCAGGTCCGTCTCAGACAGACTATGCCCCTATATAGAGAAGGAAACTACATTTAATGCCATCAGAACCCATTAGTACGGCATTTGAAAGTGCGGTAAACGGCGAGAGCCTATGCGGGCAGTTCCGCATCGCAACCCTGAGTTGCGTCAAATTGGTCCTGAGTTTTGAGTGAAAAGTGGTGAAAATGAACGCTGAAAACAACGTTTCTAACTATCAAACTGATTTTGCCATTTCCTCCCACTTCCCAAATTTCACCGAACTCGCCTCACATCCATGCCGTCTTTGGCATCACACTATACGGGAGAAAATTTCTTAAAGCCGTCCTCCCTTTGAAGTCCGTCTCAGACAGACTATGCTCCCTATATATAGAAGGAAACTACATTTAATGCCATCAGAACCCATTAGTACGGCTTTTGAAAGTGCGGTAAAAGGCGAGAGCCTATGCGGGCAAGTTCCGCATCGCAACCCTGAGTTGCGTCAAATTGGTCCTCAGTTTTGAGTGAAAAGTGGTGAAAATGAACGCTGAAAACAACGTTTCTAACTATCAAACTGATTTTGCCATTTCCTCCCACTTTCCAAATTTCACCGAACTCTCCTCACATCCATGCCGTCTTTGGCATCACTCTATACGGGAGAAAATTTCTTAAAGTCGTACTCCCTTTCAGGTCCGTCTCAGACAGACTATGCCCCCTATATAGAGAAGGAAACTACATTTAATGCCATCAGAACCCATTAGTACGGCATTTGAAAGTGCGGTAAACGGCGAGAGCCTATGCGGGCAAGTTCCGCATCGCAACCCTGAGTTGCGTCAAATTGGTCCTCAGTTTTGAGTGAAAAGTGGTGAAAATGAACGCTGAAAACAACGTTTCTAACTATCAAACTGATTTTGCCATTTCCTCCCACTTTCCAAATTTCACCGAACTCGCCTCACATCCATGCCGTCTTTGGCATCACTCTATATGGGAGAAAATTTCTTAAAGCCGTCCTCCCTTTGAAGTCCGTCTCAGACAGACTATGCTCCCTATATATAGAAGGAAACTACATTTAATGCCATCAGAACCCATTAGTACGGCTTTTGAAAGTGCGGTAAAAGGCGAGAGCCTATGCGGGCAAGTTCCGCATCGCAACCCTGAGTTGCGTCAAATTGGTCCTCAGTTTTGAGCGAAAAGGTACACGTAACGTCCTAAAACTACCGGGTAGTGTCCGCATCGTCCTCCACAACCCCGCCAACGGACGCGTCGCGTGATCGATCGCGAATCTCTCCTAGAGGCAATGAGGCCATTGGGGTTAGTCGGCGGCAACGTTTGAACATGCCGATAACGCTTACGCTACGTCCATCGTCGATTCCAGTCAAGCCTCACCAGTCCCCTATATATAGAAGGAAACTACATTTAATGCCATCACTACTCAAAAGTACGGCTTTTCTATGTGCGGTAAAGGCGAGAGCTTATGCGGGAGAGTTCCGCGTGGCTACCCTAAGTGCCGTCGAACTCGTCGTAGCGTGTTCCACCGCCTATCTGTCCGAAGGGCAGAAAGAAACTGCGGGAACTCGGCGGGAGCCGGTAATCGAAATGCCGACGATAACCTCGATAGGCGGCGGGTGCCGGTAGTCGAATCGACAGTCCTGCCGCCAACAGACTGGTGTCATGCCGATAACGCTTACGCCACGTCCATCGTCGATTCCAGTCAAGCCTCACCAGTCCCCTATATATATAGAAGGAAACTACATTTAATGCCATCACTACTCAAAAGTACGGCTTTTCTATGTGCGGTAAAAGGCGAGAGCTTATGCGGGAGAGTTCCGCGTGGGTACCCTAAGTGCCGTCGAACTCGTCGTAGCGTGTTCCACCGCCTATCTGTCCGAAGGGCAGAAAGAAACTGCGGGAACTCGGCGGGAGCAGGTAATCGAAATGCCGACGATAACCTCGGTAGGCGGCGGGTGCCGGTAGTCGAATCGACAGTCCTGCCGCCAACAGCCTGCTGACATGCCGATAACGCTTACGCCACGTCCATCGTCGATTCCAGTCAAGCTCACCAGTCCCCTATATATATAGAAGGAAACTACATTTAATGCCATCACTACTCAAAAGTACGGCTTTTCTATGTGCGGTAAAGGCGAGAGCTTATGCGGGAGAGTTCCGCGTGGGTACCCGAAGTACCGTCGAACTCGTCGTAGCGTGTTCCACGGCCAATCTGTCCGAAGGGCAGAAAGAAACTGCGGGAACTCGGCGGGAGCCGGTAATCGAAATGCCGACGATAACCTCGGTAGGCGGCGGGTGCCGGTAGTCGAATCGACAGTCCTGCCGCCAACAGCCTGCTGACATGCCGATAACGCTTACGCCACGTCCATCGTCGATTCCAGTCAAGCTCACCAGTCCCCTATATATAGAAGGAAACTACATTTAATGCCATCACTACTCAAAAGTACGGCTTTTCTATGTGCGGTAAAAGGCGAGAGCTTATGCGGGAGAGTTCCGCGTGGGTACCCGAAGTGCCGTCGAACTCGTCGTAGCGTGTTCCACCGCCAATCTGTCCGAAGGGCAGAAAGAAACTGCGGGAACTCGGCGGGAGCCGGTAATCGAAATGCCGACGATAACCTCGGTAGGCGGCGGGTGCCGGTAGTCGAATCGACAGTCCTGCCGCCAACAGCCTGCTGACATGCCGATAACGCTTACGCTACGTCCATCGTCGATTCCAGTCAAGCTCACCAGTCCCCTATATATAGAAGGAAACTACATTTAATGCCATCACTACTCAAAAGTACGGCTTTTCTATGTGCGGTAAAAGGCGAGAGCTTATGCGGGAGAGTTCCGCGTGGCTACCCTAAGTGCCGTCGAACTCGTCGTAGCGTGTTCCACCGCCAATCTGTCCGAAGGGCAGAAAGAAACTGCGGGAACTCGGCGGGAGCCGGTAATCGAAATGCCGACGATAACCTCGGTAGGCGGCGGGTGCCGGTAGTCGAATCGACAGTCCTGCCGCCAACAGCCTGCTGTCATGCCGATAACGCTTACGCCACGTCCATCGTCGATTCCAGTCAAGCCTCACCAGTCCCCTATATATAGAAGGAAACTACATTTAATGCCATCACTACTCAAAAGTACGGCTTTTCTATGTGCGGTAAAAGGCGAGAGCTTATGCGGGAGAGTTCCGCGTGGGTACCCGAAGTGCCGTCGAACTCGTCGTAGCGTGTTCCACGGCCAATCTGTCCGAAGGGCAGAAAGAAACTGCGGGAACTCGGCGGGAGCCGGTAATCGAAATGCCGACGATAACCTCGGTAGGCGGCGGGTGCCGGTAGTCGAATCGACAGTCCTGCCGCCAACAGACTGGTGTCATGCCGATAACGCTTACGCCACGTCCATCGTCGATTCCAGTCAAGCCTCACCAGTCCCCTATATATATAGAAGGAAACTACATTTAATGCCATCACTACTCAAAAGTACGGCTTTTCTATGTGCGGTAAAAGGCGAGAGCTTATGCGGGAGAGTTCCGCGTGGGTACCCTAAGTGCCGTCGAACTCGTCGTAGCGTGTTCCACGGCCAATCTGTCCGAAGGGCAGAAAGAAACTGCGGGAACTCGGCGGGAGCCGGTAATCGAAATGCCGACGATAACCTCGGTAGGCGGCGGGTGCCGGTAGTCGAATCGACAGTCCTGCCGCCAACAGCCTGCTGACATGCCGATAACGCTTACGCCACGTCCATCGTCGATTCCAGTCAAGCTCACCAGTCCCCTATATATAGAAGGAAACTACATTTAATGCCATCACTACTCAAAAGTACGGCTTTTCTATGTGCGGTAAAAGGCGAGAGCTTATGCGGGAGAGTTCCGCGTGGGTACCCGAAGTACCGTCGAACTCGTCGTAGCGTGTTCCACGGCCAATCTGTCCGAAGGGCAGAAAGAAACTGCGGGAACTCGGCGGGAGCCGGTAATCGAAATGCCGACGATAACCTCGGTAGGCGGCGGGTGCCGGTAGTCGAATCGACAGTCCTGCCGCCAACAGCCTGCTGACATGCCGATAACGCTTACGCCACGTCCATCGTCGATTCCAGTCAAGCCTCACCAGTCCCCTATATATAGAAGGAAACTACATTTAATGCCATCACTACTCAAAAGTACGGCTTTTCTATGTGCGGTAAAGGCGAGAGCTTATGCGGGAGAGTTCCGCGTGGCTACCCTAAGTGCCGTCGAACTCGTCGTAGCGTGTTCCACCGCCAATCTGTCCGAAGGGCAGAAAGAAACTGCGGGAACTCGGCGGGAGCCGGTAATCGAAATGCCGACGATAACCTCGGTAGGCGGCGGGTGCCGGTAGTCGAATCGACAGTCCTGCCGCCAACAGACTGCTGACATGCCGATAACGCTTACGCCACGTCCATCGTCGATTCCAGTCAAGCCTCACCAGTCCCTATATATATAGAAGGAAACTACATTTAATGCCATCACTACTCAAAAGTACGGCTTTTCTATGTGCGGTAAAAGGCGAGAGCTTATGCGGGAGAGTTCCGCGTGGCTACCCTAAGTGCCGTCGAACTCGTCGTAGCGTGTTCCACCGCCTATCTGTCCGAAGGGCAGAAAGAAACTGCGGGAACTCGGCGGGAGCCGGTAATCGAAATGCCGACGATAACCTCGGTAGGCGGCGGGTGCCGGTAGTCGAATCGACAGTCCTGCCGCCAACAGACTGCTGTCATGCCGATAACGCTTACGCCACGTCCATCGTCGATTCCAGTCAAGCCTCACCAGTCCCCTATATATATAGAAGGAAACTACATTTAATGCCATCACTACTCAAAAGTACGGCTTTTCTATGTGCGGTAAAAGGCGAGAGCTTATGCGGGAGAGTTCCGCGTGGGTACCCGAAGTACCGTCGAACTCGTCGTAGCGTGTTCCACCGCCAATCTGTCCGAAGGGCAGAAAGAAACTGCGGGAACTCGGCGGGAGCCGGTAATCGAAATGCCGACGATAACCTCGGTAGGCGGCGGGTGCCGGTAGTCGAATCGACAGTCCTGCCGCCAACAGCCTGCTGACATGCCGATAACGCTTACGCTACGTCCATCGTCGATTCCAGTCAAGCTCACCAGTCCCCTATATATAGAAGGAAACTACATTTAATGCCATCACTACTCAAAAGTACGGCTTTTCTATGTGCGGTAAAAGGCGAGAGCTTATGCGGGAGAGTTCCGCGTGGGTACCCGAAGTACCGTCGAACTCGTCGTAGCGTGTTCCACGGCCAATCTGTCCGAAGGGCAGAAAGAAACTGCGGGAACTCGGCGGGAGCCGGTAATCGAAATGCCGACGATAACCTCGGTAGGCGGCGGGTGCCGGTAGTCGAATCGACAGTCCTGCCGCCAACAGCCTGCTGACATGCCGATAACGCTTACGCTACGCCCATCGTCGATTCCAGTCAAGCTCACCAGTCCCCTATATATATAGAAGGAAACTACATTTAATGCCATCACTACTCAAAAGTACGGCTTTTCTATGTGCGGTAAAAGGCGAGAGCTTATGCGGGAGAGTTCCGCGTGGGTACCCGAAGTACCGTCGAACTCGTCGTAGCGTGTTCCACGGCCAATCTGTCCGAAGGGCAGAAAGAAACTGCGGGAACTCGGCGGGAGCCGGTAATCGAAATGCCGACGATAACCTCGGTAGGCGGCGGGTGCCGGTAGTCGAATCGACAGTCCTGCCGCCAACAGCCTGCTGACATGCCGATAACGCTTACGCCACGTCCATCGTCGATTCCAGTCAAGCCTCACCAGTCCCCTATATATAGAAGGAAACTACATTTAATGCCATCACTACTCAAAAGTACGGCTTTTCTATGTGCGGTAAAAGGCGAGAGCTTATGCGGGAGAGTTCCGCGTGGCTACCCTAAGTGCCGTCGAACTCGTCGTAGCGTGTTCCACCGCCTATCTGTCCGAAGGGCAGAAAGAAACTGCGGGAACTCGGCGGGAGCCGGTAATCGAAATGCCGACGATAACCTCGGTAGGCGGCGGGTGCCGGTAGTCGAATCGACAGTCCTGCCGCCAACAGACTGGTGTCATGCCGATAACGCTTACGCCACGTCCATCGTCGATTCCAGTCAAGCCTCACCAGTCCCCTATATATAGAAGGAAACTACATTTAATGCCATCACTACTCAAAAGTACGGCTTTTCTATGTGCGGTAAAAGGCGAGAGCTTATGCGGGAGAGTTCCGCGTGGCTACCCTAAGTGCCGTCGAACTCGTCGTAGCGTGTTCCACCGCCTATCTGTCCGAAGGGCAGAAAGAAACTGCGGGAACTCGGCGGGAGCCGGTAATCGAAATGCCGACGATAACCTCGATAGGCGGCGGGTGCCGGTAGTCGAATCGACAGTCCTGCCGCCAACAGACTGGTGTCATGCCGATAACGCTTACGCCACGTCCATCGTCGATTCCAGTCAAGCCTCACCAGTCCCCTATATATAGAAGGAAACTACATTTAATGCCATCACTACTCAAAGTACGGTACGGCTTTTCTATGTGCGGTAAAAGGCGAGAGCTTATGCGGGAGAGTTCCGCGTGGGTACCCGAAGTACCGTCGAACTCGTCGTAGCGTGTTCCACCGCCTATCTGTCCGAAGGGCAGAAAGAAACTGCGGGAACTCGGCGGGAGCCGGTAATCGAAATGCCGACGATAACCTCGGTAGGCGGCGGGTGCCGGTAGTCGAATCGACAGTCCTGCCGCCAACAGCCTGCTGACATGCCGATAACGCTTACGCCACGTCCATCGTCGATTCCAGTCAAGCCTCACCAGTCCCCTATATATATAGAAGGAAACTACATTTAATGCCATCACTACTCAAAAGTACGGCTTTTCTATGTGCGGTAAAAGGCGAGAGCTTATGCGGGAGAGTTCCGCGTGGGTACCCGAAGTACCGTCGAACTCGTCGTAGCGTGTTCCAACGCCAATCTGTCCGAAGGGCAGAAAGAAACTGCGGGAACTCGGCGGGAGCCGGTAATCGAAATGCCGACGATAACCTCGGTAGGCGGCGGGTGCCGGTAGTCGAATCGACAGTCCTGCCGCCAACAGCCTGCTGACATGCCGATAACGCTTACGCCACGTCCATCGTCGATTCCAGTCAAGCCTCACCAGTCCCCTATATATAGAAGGAAACTACATTTAATGCCATCACTACTCAAAAGTACGGCTTTTCTATGTGCGGTAAAAGGCGAGAGCTTATGCGGGAGAGTTCCGCGTGGGTACCCGAAGTACCGTCGAACTCGTCGTAGCGTGTTCCACCGCCAATCTGTCCGAAGGGCAGAAAGAAACTGCGGGAACTCGGCGGGAGCCGGTAATCGAAATGCCGACGATAACCTCGGTAGGCGGCGGGTGCCGGTAGTCGAATCGACAGTCCTGCCGCCAACAGCCTGCTGACATGCCGATAACGCTTACGCCACGTCCATCGTCGATTCCAGTCAAGCCTCACCAGTCCCCTATATATAGAAGGAAACTACATTTAATGCCATCACTACTCAAAAGTACGGCTTTTCTATGTGCGGTAAAAGGCGAGAGCTTATGCGGGAGAGTTCCGCGTGGGTACCCGAAGTACCGTCGAACTCGTCGTAGCGTGTTCCACAGCCAATCTGTCCGAAGGGCAGAAAGAAACTGCGGGAACTCGGCGGGAGCCGGTAATCGAAATGCCGACGATAACCTCGGTAGGCGGCGGGTGCCGGTAGTCGAATCGACAGTCCTGCCGCCAACAGACTGCTGTCATGCCGATAACGCTTACGCCACGTCCATCGTCGATTCCAGTCAAGCCTCACCAGTCCCCTATATATAGAAGGAAACTACATTTAATGCCATCACTACTCAAAAGTACGGCTTTTCTATGTGCGGTAAAAGGCGAGAGCTTATGCGGGAGAGTTCCGCGTGGGTACCCGAAGTACCGTCGAACTCGTCGTAGCGTGTTCCACCGCCTATCTGTCCGAAGGGCAGAAAGAAACTGCGGGAACTCGGCGGGAGCCGGTAATCGAAATGCCGACGATAACCTCGGTAGGCGGCGGGTGCCGGTAGTCGAATCGACAGTCCTGCCGCCAACAGCCTGCTGTCATGCCGATAACGCTTACGCCACGTCCATCGTCGATTCCAGTCAAGCCTCACCAGTCCCCTATATATAGAAGGAAACTACATTTAATGCCATCACTACTCAAAAGTACGGCTTTTCTATGTGCGGTAAAAGGCGAGAGCTTATGCGGGAGAGTTCCGCGTGGGTACCCGAAGTACCGTCGAACTCGTCGTAGCGTGTTCCACCGCCTATCTGTCCGAAGGGCAGAAAGAAACTGCGGGAACTCGGCGGGAGCCGGTAATCGAAATGCCGACGATAACCTCGGTAGGCGGCGGGTGCCGGTAGTCGAATCGACAGTCCTGCCGCCAACAGCCTGCTGACATGCCGATAACGCTTACGCCACGTCCATCGTCGATTCCAGTCAAGCCTCACCAGTCCCCTATATATAGAAGGAAACTACATTTAATGCCATCACTACTCAAAAGTACGGCTTTTCTATGTGCGGTAAAAGGCGAGAGCTTATGCGGGAGAGTTCCGCGTGGGTACCCGAAGTACCGTCGAACTCGTCGTAGCGTGTTCCAACGCCTATCTGTCCGAAGGGCAGAAAGAAACTGCGGGAACTCGGCGGGAGCCGGTAATCGAAATGCCGACGATAACCTCGGTAGGCGGCGGGTGCCGGTAGTCGAATCGACAGTCCTGCCGCCAACAGCCTGCTGACATGCCGATAACGCTTACGCCACGTCCATCGTCGATTCCAGTCAAGCCTCACCAGTCCCCTATATATATAGAAGGAAACTACATTTAATGCCATCACTACTCAAAAGTACGGCTTTTCTATGTGCGGTAAAAGGCGAGAGCTTATGCGGGAGAGTTCCGCGTGGGTACCCGAAGTACCGTCGAACTCGTCGTAGCGTGTTCCACAGCCAATCTGTCCGAAGGGCAGAAAGAAACTGCGGGAACTCGGCGGGAGCCGGTAATCGAAATGCCGACGATAACCTCGGTAGGCGGCGGGTGCCGGTAGTCGAATCGACAGTCCTGCCGCCAACAGCCTGCTGACATGCCGATAACGCTTACGCCACGTCCATCGTCGATTCCAGTCAAGCCTCACCAGTCCCCTATATATAGAAGGAAACTACATTTAATGCCATCACTACTCAAAAGTACGGCTTTTCTATGTGCGGTAAAAGGCGAGAGCTTATGCGGGAGAGTTCCGCGTGGGTACCCGAAGTACCGTCGAACTCGTCGTAGCGTGTTCCACCGCCTATCTGTCCGAAGGGCAGAAAGAAACTGCGGGAACTCGGCGGGAGCCGGTAATCGAAATGCCGACGATAACCTCGGTAGGCGGCGGGTGCCGGTAGTCGAATCGACAGTCCTGCCGCCAACAGCCTGCTGACATGCCGATAACGCTTACGCCACGTCCATCGTCGATTCCAGTCAAGCCTCACCAGTCCCCTATATATAGAAGGAAACTACATTTAATGCCATCACTACTCAAAAGTACGGCTTTTCTATGTGCGGTAAAAGGCGAGAGCTTATGCGGGAGAGTTCCGCGTGGTACCCGAAGTACCGTCGAACTCGTCGTAGCGTGTTCCACCGCCTATCTGTCCGAAGGGCAGAAAGAAACTGCGGGAACTCGGCGGGAGCCGGTAATCGAAATGCCGACGATAACCTCGGTAGGCGGCGGGTGCCGGTAGTCGAATCGACAGTCCTGCCGCCAACAGCCTGCTGACATGCCGATAACGCTTACGCCACGTCCATCGTCGATTCCAGTCAAGCTCACCAGTCCCCTATATATATAGAAGGAAACTACATTTAATGCCATCACTACTCAAAAGTACGGCTTTTCTATGTGCGGTAAAAGGCGAGAGCTTATGCGGGAGAGTTCCGCGTGGCTACCCGAAGTACCGTCGAACTCGTCGTAGCGTGTTCCACCGCCTATCTGTCCGAAGGGCAGAAAGAAACTGCGGGAACTCGGCGGGAGCCGGTAATCGAAATGCCGACGATAACCTCGGTAGGCGGCGGGTGCCGGTAGTCGAATCGACAGTCCTGCCGCCAACAGCCTGCTGACATGCCGATAACGCTTACGCCACGTCCATCGTCGATTCCAGTCAAGCTCACCAGTCCCCTATATATATAGAAGGAAACTACATTTAATGCCATCACTACTCAAAAGTACGGCTTTTCTATGTGCGGTAAAAGGCGAGAGCTTATGCGGGAGAGTTCCGCGTGGGTACCCGAAGTACCGTCGAACTCGTCGTAGCGTGTTCCACAGCCAATCTGTCCGAAGGGCAGAAAGAAACTGCGGGAACTCGGCGGGAGCCGGTAATCGAAATGCCGACGATAACCTCGGTAGGCGGCGGGTGCCGGTAGTCGAATCGACAGTCCTGCCGCCAACAGCCTGCTGACATGCCGATAACGCTTACGCCACGTCCATCGTCGATTCCAGTCAAGCTCACCAGTCCCTATATATATAGAAGGAAACTACATTTAATGCCATCACTACTCAAAAGTACGGCTTTTCTATGTGCGGTAAAAGGCGAGAGCTTATGCGGGAGAGTTCCGCGTGGGTACCCGAAGTACCGTCGAACTCGTCGTAGCGTGTTCCACCGCCTATCTGTCCGAAGGGCAGAAAGAAACTGCGGGAACTCGGCGGGAGCCGGTAATCGAAATGCCGACGATAACCTCGGTAGGCGGCGGGTGCCGGTAGTCGAATCGACAGTCCTGCCGCCAACAGCCTGCTGACATGCCGATAACGCTTACGCCACGTCCATCGTCGATTCCAGTCAAGCCTCACCAGTCCCCTATATATAGAAGGAAACTACATTTAATGCCATCACTACTCAAAAGTACGGCTTTTCTATGTGCGGTAAAAGGCGAGAGCTTATGCGGGAGAGTTCCGCGTGGCTACCCTAAGTGCCGTCGAACTCGTCGTAGCGTGTTCCACCGCCTATCTGTCCGAAGGGCAGAAAGAAACTGCGGGAACTCGGCGGGAGCCGGTAATCGAAATGCCGACGATAACCTCGGTAGGCGGCGGGTGCCGGTAGTCGAATCGACAGTCCTGCCGCCAACAGCCTGCTGACATGCCGATAACGCTTACGCCACGTCCATCGTCGATTCCAGTCAAGCCTCACCAGTCCCCTATATATAGAAGGAAACTACATTTAATGCCATCACTACTCAAAAGTACGGCTTTTCTATGTGCGGTAAAAGGCGAGAGCTTATGCGGGAGAGTTCCGCGTGGGTACCCGAAGTACCGTCGAACTCGTCGTAGCGTGTTCCACCGCCTATCTGTCCGAAGGGCAGAAAGAAACTGCGGGAACTCGGCGGGAGCAGGTAATCGAAATGCCGACGATAACCTCGGTAGGCGGCGGGTGCCGGTAGTCGAATCGACAGTCCTGCCGCCAACAGCCTGCTGACATGCCGATAACGCTTACGCTACGTCCATCGTCGATTCCAGTCAAGCTCACCAGTCCCCTATATATATAGAAGGAAACTACATTTAATGCCATCACTACTCAAAAGTACGGCTTTTCTATGTGCGGTAAAAGGCGAGAGCTTATGCGGGAGAGTTCCGCGTGGGTACCCGAAGTACCGTCGAACTCGTCGTAGCGTGTTCCACGGCCAATCTGTCCGAAGGGCAGAAAGAAACTGCGGGAACTCGGCGGGAGCCGGTAATCGAAATGCCGACGATAACCTCGGTAGGCGGCGGGTGCCGGTAGTCGAATCGACAGTCCTGCCGCCAACAGCCTGCTGACATGCCGATAACGCTTACGCTACGTCCATCGTCGATTCCAGTCAAGCTCACCAGTCCCCTATATATAGAAGGAAACTACATTTAATGCCATCACTACTCAAAAGTACGGCTTTTCTATGTGCGGTAAAAGGCGAGAGCTTATGCGGGAGAGTTCCGCGTGGGTACCCGAAGTACCGTCGAACTCGTCGTAGCGTGTTCCACAGCCAATCTGTCCGAAGGGCAGAAAGAAACTGCGGGAACTCGGCGGGAGCCGGTAATCGAAATGCCGACGATAACCTCGGTAGGCGGCGGGTGCCGGTAGTCGAATCGACAGTCCTGCCGCCAACAGCCTGCTGACATGCCGATAACGCTTACGCTACGTCCATCGTCGATTCCAGTCAAGCCTCACCAGTCCCCTATATATAGAAGGAAACTACATTTAATGCCATCACTACTCAAAAGTACGGCTTTTCTATGTGCGGTAAAAGGCGAGAGCTTATGCGGGAGAGTTCCGCGTGGCTACCCTAAGTGCCGTCGAACTCGTCGTAGCGTGTTCCACCGCCCATCTGTCCGAAGGGCAGAAAGAAACTGCGGGAACTCGGCGGGAGCCGGTAATCGAAATGCCGACGATAACCTCGGTAGGCGGCGGGTGCCGGTAGTCGAATCGACAGTCCTGCCGCCAACAGCCTGCTGACATGCCGATAACGCTTACGCCACGTCCATCGTCGATTCCAGTCAAGCCTCACCAGTCCCCTATATATATAGAAGGAAACTACATTTAATGCCATCACTACTCAAAAGTACGGCTTTTCTATGTGCGGTAAAGGCGAGAGCTTATGCGGGAGAGTTCCGCGTGGCTACCCTAAGTGCCGTCGAACTCGTCGTAGCGTGTTCCACCGCCTATCTGTCCGAAGGGCAGAAAGAAACTGCGGGAACTCGGCGGGAGCCGGTAATCGAAATGCCGACGATAACCTCGGTAGGCGGCGGGTGCCGGTAGTCGAATCGACAGTCCTGCCGCCAACAGCCTGCTGACATGCCGATAACGCTTACGCTACGTCCATCGTCGATTCCAGTCAAGCCTCACCAGTCCCCTATATATATAGAAGGAAACTACATTTAATGCCATCACTACTCAAAAGTACGGCTTTTCTATGTGCGGTAAAGGCGAGAGCTTATGCGGGAGAGTTCCGCGTGGGTACCCGAAGTACCGTCGAACTCGTCGTAGCGTGTTCCACCGCCTATCTGTCCGAAGGGCAGAAAGAAACTGCGGGAACTCGGCGGGAGCCGGTAATCGAAATGCCGACGATAACCTCGGTAGGCGGCGGGTGCCGGTAGTCGAATCGACAGTCCTGCCGCCAACAGCCTGCTGACATGCCGATAACGCTTACGCTACGTCCATCGTCGATTCCAGTCAAGCCTCACCAGTCCCCTATATATAGAAGGAAACTACATTTAATGCCATCACTACTCAAAAGTACGGCTTTTCTATGTGCGGTAAAGGCGAGAGCTTATGCGGGAGAGTTCCGCGTGGGTACCCGAAGTACCGTCGAACTCGTCGTAGCGTGTTCCACGGCCAATCTGTCCGAAGGGCAGAAAGAAACTGCGGGAACTCGGCGGGAGCCGGTAATCGAAATGCCGACGATAACCTCGGTAGGCGGCGGGTGCCGGTAGTCGAATCGACAGTCCTGCCGCCAACAGCCTGCTGACATGCCGATAACGCTTACGCTACGTCCATCGTCGATTCCAGTCAAGCTCACCAGTCCCCTATATATAGAAGGAAACTACATTTAATGCCATCACTACTCAAAAGTACGGCTTTTCTATGTGCGGTAAAGGCGAGCTTATGCGGGAGAGTTCCGCGTGGGTACCCGAAGTACCGTCGAACTCGTCGTAGCGTGTTCCACGGCCAATCTGTCCGAAGGGCAGAAAGAAACTGCGGGAACTCGGCGGGAGCCGGTAATCGAAATGCCGACGATAACCTCGGTAGGCGGCGGGTGCCGGTAGTCGAATCGACAGTCCTGCCGCCAACAGCCTGCTGACATGCCGATAACGCTTACGCTACGTCCATCGTCGATTCCAGTCAAGCTCACCATTTCAACCTGTTTTTCCGTTTTGAACCGCTATAATTCAGTTTGAACTGCGTAGAACCGATTTAAAAGAGAAATTCTTATAATTCTGTGAAAAAACGATATAAAGTGTAAAACATACAAATCGAGGTTAAAATCTGTTTTTCAGTTTTGAATCGGTTTAATCCTTTTCGACCACTTAAAACCGGTTTTAAAAAAAATTCTTGTATTACGGTCAAAACTGCGTAGAAAGTATAAAAAATACAAAACGAGGTTAAAACCTGTTATTTACGTTTTGAACCGCTTTAATTGAGTTTGAACTGCGTAGAACCGGTTTAAAAGAGAAATTCTGGTATAACGGTTAAAATTACATATAAAGTTTAAAACTGATTTAATCCGGTTTGTATCGCTTAAAACCACTTTAAAAGAAAAAATTCTTCTATTACGATTAAAACAGCGTATAAAGTGTAAATACATGCAAATTCAGGTTAGAACCGGTTTTATCCGGTTTATACATAAAACCGGTTTAAAGAGAAATTCTTGTAATACGGTCAAAACTGCGTAGAAAGTATAAAAAATACAAAACGAGGTTAAAACCTGTTATTTACGTTTTGAACCGCTTTAATTCAGTTTGAACTGCGTAGAACCGGTTTAAAGAGAAATTCTGGTATAACGGTTAAAATTACATATAAAGTTTAAAACTGATTTAATCCGGTTTGTATCGCTTAAAACCACTTTAAAAGAAAAATTCTTCTATTACGGTTAAAACAGCGTATAAAGTGTAAATACATGCAAATTCAGGTTAGAACCTGTTTTATCCGGTTTATACTGCGTAAAACCGGTTTAAAAGAGAAATTCTTGTAATACGGTCAAAAAACCTATAAAGTGTAAAATACAAATTCAGGTTAAAACCAGTTATTTCTGTTTTGAATTGGTTTAATCCAGTTTGGACCGTTTAAAATCGGTTTAAAAGAAAAATTCTTCTCATACGGTCAAATTAGCTTAGAAAGTGTAAAACATGCAAGTTCAGGTTAGAACCGGTTTTATCCGGTTTGTATCGCTTTAGTCCGGTTTGGACCGCGTAAAACCACTTTAAAATAAAAATTCTTCTATTTCGGTCAAAACTACATATAAAGTTTAAAACCGATTTAATCCGGTTTGGACCTTTTAAAACCAGTTTAAAAGAAAAATTCTTCTATTACGGTTAAAACAGCGTGTAAAGTGTAAATACATGAAAATTCAGGTTAGAACCGGTTTTATCCGGTTTGAACTGCGTAGAACCAGTTTAAAGAGAAATTCTTATAATTCTGTGAAAAACGATATAAAGTGTAAAACATACAAATCGAGGTTAAAACCTGGTTTTCCGTTTTGAACCTGTTTAATTCAGTTTGGACCGCTTAAAACCGGTTTAAAGAAAATTCTTGTATTACGGTCAAAACTACATATAAACCTTGAAAACCGATTTAATCCGGTTTGGACCGCTTAAAACCAGTTTAAAAGAAAAATTCTTCTATTACGGTTTAAACAGCGTATAAAGTGTAAATACATGCAAATTCAGGTCAGAAACGGTTTCTCCGGTTTGGACCGCTTAAAATCCTTTAAAAGAAAAATTCTTGTATTACGGTCAAAACTACATATAAACCTTGAAAACCGATTTAATCCGGTTTGGACCGCTTAAAACCACTTTAAAAGAAAAATTCTTCTATTACGGTTAAAACAGCGTATAAAGTGTAAATACATGCAAATTCAGGTTAGAACCGGTTTTATCCGGTTTATACTGCGTAAAACCGGTTTAAAGAGAAATTCTTGTAATACGGTCAAAAAACCTATAAAGTGTAAAAAATACAAATTCAGGTTAAAACCTGTTATTTCTGTTTTGAACCGGTTTAATCCAGTTTGGACCGCTTAAAACCGGTTTAAAAAAAATTCTTGTATTACGGTCAAAACTGCGTAGAAAGTATAAAAAAATAAAATCGAGGTTAAAACCTGTTTTTTACGTTTTGAACCGCTTCAATTCAGTTTGAACTACGTAGAATCGGTTTAAAGAGAAATTCTGGTATAACGGTTAAAATTACATATAAAGTTTAAAACTGATTTAATCCGGTTTGTATCGCTTAAAACCACTTTAAAAGAAAAATTCTTCTATTACGGTTAAAACAGCGTATAAAGTGTAAATACATGCAAATTCAGGTTAGAACCGGTTTTATCCGGTTTGAACTGCGTAGAACCGGTTTAAAAGAGAATTCTTATAATTCTGTGAAAAAACGATATAAAGTGTAAAACATACAAATTGAGGTTAAAACTTCTTTTTTCCGTTTTGAACCGGTTTAATTGAGTTTGGACCGCTTAAAACCGGTATAAAAAAAAATTCTTGTATTACGGTCAAATCTGCGTAGAAAGTATAAAAAAATACAAATCGAGGTTTCAACCTGTTTTTCCGTTTTGAACCGCTATAATTCAGTTTGAACTGCGTAGAACCGGTTTAAAAGAGAAATTCTTATAATTCTGTGAAAAAAACGATATAAAGTGTAAAACATACAAATCGAGGTTAAAATCTGTTTTTCAGTTTTGAATCGGTTTAATTTAGTTTCGACCACTTAAAACCGGTTTTAAAAAAAAATTCTTGTATTACGGTCAAAACTGCGTAGAAAGTATAAAAAATACAAAACGAGGTTAAAACCTGTTATTTACGTTTTGAACCGCTTTAATTCAGTTTGAACTGCGTAGAACCGGTTTAAAGAGAAATTCTGGTATAACGGTTAAAATTACATATAAAGTTTAAAAATTGATTTAATCCGGTTTGTATCGCTTAAAACCACTTTAAAAGAAAAATTCTTCTATTACGATTAAAACAGCGTATAAAGTGTAAATACATGCAAATTCAGGTTAGAACCGGTTTTATCCGGTTTATACTGCGTAAAACCGGTTTAAAAGAGAAATTCTTGTAATACGGTCAAAACTGCGTAGAAAGTATAAAAAATACAAAACGAGGTTAAAACCTGTTATTTACGTTTTGAACCGCTTTAATTCAGTTTGAACTGCGTAGAACCGGTTTAAAAGAGAAATTCTGGTATAACGGTTAAAATTACATATAAAGTTTAAAACTGATTTAATCCGGTTTGTATCGCTTAAAACCACTTTAAAAGAAAAATTCTTCTATTACGGTTAAAACAGCGTATAAAGTGTAAATACATGCAAATTCAGGTTAGAACCGGTTTTATCCGGTTTATACTGCGTAAAACCGGTTTAAAGAGAAATTCTTGTAATACGGTCAAAAAACCTATAAAGTGTAAAAATACAAATTCAGGTTAAAACCAGTTATTTCTGTTTTGAATTGGTTTAATCAGTTTGGACCGTTTAAAATCGGTTTAAAAGAAAAATTCTTCTCATACGGTCAAATTAGCTTAGAAAGTGTAAAACATGCAAGTTCAGGTTAGAACCGGTTTTATCCGGTTTGTATCGCTTTAGTCCGGTTTGGACCGCGTAAAACCACTTTAAAATAAAAATTCTTCTATTTCGGTCAAAACTACATATAAAGTTTAAAACCGATTTAATCCGGTTTGGACCTTTTAAAACCAGTTTAAAAGAAAAATTCTTCTATTACGGTTAAAACAGCGTGTAAAGTGTAAATACATGAAAATTCAGGTTAGAACCGGTTTTATCCGGTTTGAACTGCGTAGAACCGGTTTAAAGAGAAATTCTTATAATTCTGTGAAAAACGATATAAAGTGTAAAACATACAAATCGAGGTTAAAACCTGGTTTTCCGTTTTGAACCTGTTTAATTCAGTTTGGACCGCTTAAAACCGGTTTAAAGAAAAATTCTTGTATTACGGTCAAAACTACATATAAACCTTGAAAACCGATTTAATCCGGTTTGGACCGCTTAAAACCAGTTTAAAGAAAAATTCTTCTATTACGGTTTAAACAGCGTATAAAGTGTAAATACATGCAAATTCAGGTCAGAACCGGTTTTCTCCGGTTTGGACCGCTTAAAATCCTTTAAAAGAAAAATTCTTGTATTACGGTTAAAACTGCGTATAAAGTTTAAAACCGATTTAATCCGGTTTGGACCGCTTAAAACCACTTTAAAAGAAAAATTCTTCTATTACGGTTAAAACAGCGTATAAAGTGTAAATACATGCAAATTCAGGTCAGAACCGGTTTTCTCCGATTTATACTGCGTAAAACCGGTTTAAAGAGAAATTCTTATAATTCCGTGAAAAAACGATATAAAATGTAAAACATACAAATCAGGTTAAAATGTGTTTTCAGTTTTGAATCGGTTTAATTCAGTTTGGACCACTTAAAACCGGTTTAAAAAAAAATTCTTGTATTACGGTCAAAACTGCGTAGAAAGTATAAAAAAATACAAATCGAGGTTAAAACCTGTTTTTTACGTTTTGAACCGCTTTAATTTAGTTTGAACTGCGTAGAACCGGTTTAAAGAGAAATTCTTATAATTCTGTGAAAAAACGATATAAAGTGTAAAACATACAAATCGAGGTTACAACCTGTTTTTCCGTTTTGAACCGGTTTAATTTAGTTTAGGCCGCTTAAAACCACTTTAAAAGAAAAATTCTTCTATTACGGATAAAACAGCGTATAAAGTGTAAATACATGCAAATTCAGGTTAGAACCGGTTTAAAGAGAAATTCTTGTAATACGGTCAAAAAAACCTATAAAGTGTAAAAATACAAATTCAGGTTAAAACCAGTTATTTCTGTTTTGAATTGGTTTAATCCAGTTTGGACCGTTTAAAACCGGTTTAAAAGAAAAATTCTTCTCATACGGTCAAATTAGCTTAGAAAGTGTAAAACATGCAAGTTCAGGTTAGAACCGGTTTTATCCGGTTTGTATCGCTTTAGTCAGTTTGGACCGCGTAAAACCACTTTAAAATAAAAATTCTTCTATTTCGGTCAAAACTACATATAAAGTTTAAAACCGATTTAATCCGGTTTGGACCTTTTAAAACCAGTTTAAAAGAAAAATTCTTCTATTACGGTTAAAACAGCGTGTAAAGTGTAAATACATGAAAATTCAGGTCAGAACCGGTTTTCTCCGATTTGGACCGCTTAAAATCCGTTTAAAAGAAAAATTCTTGTATTACGGTTAAAACTGCGTATAAAGTTTAAAACCGATTTAATCCGGTTTGGACCGCTTAAAACCACTTTAAAAGAAAAATTCTTCTATTACGATTAAAACAGCGTATAAAGTGTAAATACATGCAAATTCAGGTTAGAACCGGTTTTATCCGGTTTGAACTGCGTAGAACCGGTTTAAAGAGAAATTCTTATAATTCTGTGAAAAAACGATATAAAGTGTAAAACATACAAATTGAGGTTAAAACTTCTTTTTTCCGTTTTGAACCGGTTTAATTGAGTTTGGACCGCTTAAAACCGGTTTAAAAAAAATTCTTGTATTACGGTCAAATCTGCGTAGAAAGTATAAAAAATACAAAACGAGGTTAAAACCTGTTATTTACGTTTTGAACCGCTTTAATTCAGTTTGAACTGCGTAGAACCGGTTTAAAGAGAAATTCTGATATAACGGTTAAAATTACATATAAAGTTTAAAACTGATTTAATCCGGTTTGTATCGCTTAAAACCACTTTAAAAGAAAAATTCTTCTATTACGGTTAAAACAGCGTATAAAGTGTAAATACATGAAAATTCAGGTTAGAACCGGTTTTATCCGGTTTGAACTGCGTAGAACCGGTTTAAAGAGAAATTCTTATAATTCTGTGAAAAAACGATATAAAGTGTAAAACATACAAATTGAGATTAAAACTTGTTTTCCGTTTTGAACCGGTTTAATTGAGTTTGGACCGCTTAAAACCGGTTTAAAAAAAAATTCTTGTATTACGGTCAAATCTGCGTAGAAAGTATAAAAAATACAAATCGAGGTTTAAACCTGTTTTTCCGTTTTGAACCGCTATAATTCAGTTTGAACTGCGTAGAACCGGTTTAAAGAGAAATTCTTATAATTCTGTGAAAAAAACGATATAAAGTGTAAAACATACAAATCGAGGTTAAAACTTGTTTTTCCTTTTGAACCGGTTTAATTGAGTTTGGACCGCTTAAAACCGGTTTAAAAAAAAATTCTTGTATTACGGTCAAATCTGCGTAGAAAGTATAAAAAAATACAAATCGAGGTTTAAATCTGTTTTTCCGTTTTGAACCGCTATAATTCAGTTTGAACTGCGTAGAACCGGTTTAAAGAGATATTCTTATAATTCTGTGAAGAAAACGATATAAAGTATAAAACATACAAATCGAGGTTAAAATCTGTTTTCAGTTTTGAATCGGTTTAATCCAGTTTCGACCACTTAAAACAGGTTTTAAAAAAAATTCTTGTATTACGGTCAAATCTGCGTAGAAAGTATAAAAAAATACAAATCGAGGTTTAAACCTGTTTTTCCGTTTTGAACCGCTATAATTCAGTTTGAACTGCGTAGAACCGGTTTAAAGAGAAATTCTTATAATTCTGTGAAAAAAACGATATAAAGTGTAAAAACATACAAATCGAGGTTAAAATCTGTTTTTCAGTTTTGAATCGGTTTAATCCAGTTTCGACCACTTAAAACAGGTTTTAAAAAAAAATTCTTGTATTACGGTCAAAACTGCGTAGAAAGTATAAAAAATACAAAACGAGGTTAAAACCTGTTATTTACGTTTTGAACCGCTTTAATTCAGTTTGAACTGCGTAGAACCGGTTTAAAGAGAAATTCTGGTATAACGGTTAAAATTACATATAAAGTTTAAAACTGATTTAATCCGGTTTGTATCGCTTAAAACCACTTTAAAAGAAAAATTCTTCTATTACGGTTAAAACAGCGTATAAAGTGTAAATACATGCAAATTCAGGTTACAACCGGTTTTATCCGGTTTATACTGCGTAAAACCGGTTTAAAGAGAAATTCTTGTAATACGGTCAAAAAACCTATAAAGTGTAAAAAATACAAATTCAGGTTAAAACCAGTTATTTCTGTTTTGAATTGGTTTAATCCAGTGTGGACCGTTTAAAACCGGTTTAAAGAAAAATTCTTCTCATACGGTCAAATTAGCTTAGAAAGTGTAAAACATGCAAGTTCAGGTTAGAACCGGTTTTATCCGGTTTGTATCGCTTTAGTCCGGTTTGGACCGCGTAAATCCACTTTAAAATAAAAATTCTTCTATTTCGGTCAAAACTACATATAAAGTTTAAAACCGATTTAATCCGGTTTGGACCTTTTAAAACCAGTTTAAAAGAAAAATTCTTCTATTACGGTTAAAACAGCGTGTAAAGTGTAAATACATGAAAATTCAGGTCAGAACCGGTTTTCTCCGATTTGGACCGCTTAAAATCCGTTTAAAAGAAAAATTCTTGTATTACGGTTAAAACTGCGTATAAAGTTTAAAACCGATTTAATCCGGTTTGGACCGCTTAAAACCACTTTAAAAGAAAAATTCTTCTATTACGATTAAAACAGCGTATAAAGTGTAAATACATGCAAATTCAGGTTAGAACCGGTTTTATCCGGTTTGAACTGCGTAGAACCGGTTTAAAGAGAAATTCTTATAATTCTGTGAAAAAACGATATAAAGTGTAAAAACATACAAATTGAGGTTAAAACTTCTTTTTTCCGTTTTGAACCGGTTTAATTGAGTTTGGACCGCTTAAAACCGGTTTAAAAAAAAAATTCTTGTATTACGGTCAAAACTGCGTAGAAAGTATAAAAAAATACAAAACGAGGTTAAAACCTGTTATTTACGTTTTGAACCGCTTTAATTCAGTTTGAACTGCGTAGAACCGGTTTAAAGAAATTCTGATATAACGGTTAAAATTACATATAAAGTTTAAAACTGATTTAATCCGGTTTGTATCGCTTAAAACCACTTTAAAAGAAAAATTCTTCTATTACGGTTAAAACAGCGTATAAAGTGTAAATACATGAAAATTCAGGTTAGAACCGGTTTTATCCGGTTTGAACTGCGTAGAACCGGTTTAAAGAGAAATTCTTATAATTCTGTGAAAAAACGATATAAAGTGTAAAACATACAAATTGAGATTAAAACTTGTTTTTCCGTTTTGAACCGGTTTAATTGAGTTTGGACCGCTTAAAACCGGTTTAAAAAAAAATTCTTGTATTACGGTCAAATCTGCGTAGAAAGTATAAAAAAATACAAATCGAGGTTTAAACCTGTTTTTCCGTTTTGAACCGCTATAATTCAGTTTGAACTGCGTAGAACCGGTTTAAAAGAGAAATTCTTATAATTCTGTGAAAAAAAACGATATAAAGTGTAAAACATACAAATCGAGGTTAAAACTTGTTTTTTCCGTTTTGAACCGGTTTAATTGAGTTTGGACCGCTTAAAACCGGTTTAAAAAAAATTCTTGTATTACGGTCAAATCTGCGTAGAAAGTATAAAAAAATACAAATCGAGGTTTAAATCTGTTTTTCCGTTTTGAACCGCTATAATTCAGTTTGAACTGCGTAGAACCGGTTTAAAAGAGATATTCTTATAATTCTGTGAAGAAAACGATATAAAGTATAAAAACATACAAATCGAGGTTAAAATCTGTTTTTCAGTTTTGAATCGGTTTAATCCAGTTTCGACCACTTAAAACAGGTTTTAAAAAAAAATTCTTGTATTACGGTCAAATCTGCGTAGAAAGTATAAAAAATACAAATCGAGGTTTAAACCTGTTTTTCCGTTTTGAACCGCTATAATTCAGTTTGAACTGCGTAGAACCGGTTTAAAGAGAAATTCTTATAATTCTGTGAAAAAACGATATAAAGTGTAAAACATACAAATTGAGATTAAAACTTGTTTTTTCCGTTTTGAACCGGTTTAATTGAGTTTGGACCGCTTAAAACCGGTTTAAAAAAAATTCTTGTATTACGGTCAAATCTGCGTAGAAAGTATAAAAAATACAAATCGAGGTTTAAACCTGTTTTTCCGTTTTGAACCGCTATAATTCAGTTTGAACTGCGTAGAACCGGTTTAAAGAGAAATTCTTATAATTCTGTGAAAAAACGATATAAAGTGTAAAACATACAAATCGAGGTTAAAACTTGTTTTTTCCGTTTTGAACCAGTTTAATTGAGTTTGGACCGCTTAAAACCGGTTTAAAAAAAAATTCTTGTATTACGGTCAAATCTGCGTAGAAAGTATAAAAAAATACAAATCGAGGTTTAAATCTGTTTTTCCGTTTTGAACCGCTATAATTCAGTTTGAACTGCGTAGAACCGGTTTAAAGAGATATTCTTATAATTCTGTGAAAAAACGATATAAAGTGTAAAACATACAAATCGAGGTTAAAATCTGTTTTTCAGTTTTGAATCGGTTTAATCCAGTTTCGACCACTTAAAACAGGTTTTAAAAAAAAATTCTTGTATTACGGTCAAAACTGCGTAGAAAGTATAAAAAAATACAAAACGAGGTTAAAACCTGTTATTTACGTTTTGAACCGCTTTAATTCAGTTTGAACTGCGTAGAACCGGTTTAAAGAGAAATTCTGGTATAACGGTTAAAATTACATATAAAGTTTAAAACTGATTTAATCCGGTTTGTATCGCTTAAAACCACTTTAAAAGAAAAATTCTTCTATTACGGTTAAAACAGCGTATAAAGTGTAAATACATGCAAATTCAGGTTACAACCGGTTTTATCCGGTTTATACTGCGTAAAACCGGTTTAAAAGAGAAATTCTTGTAATACGGTCAAAAACCTATAAAGTGTAAAAAATACAAATTCAGGTTAAAACCAGTTATTTCTGTTTTGAATTGGTTTAATCCAGTGTGGACCGTTTAAAACCGGTTTAAAAGAAAAATTCTTCTCATACGGTCAAATTAGCTTAGAAAGTGTAAAACATGCAAGTTCAGGTTAGAACCGGTTTTATCCGGTTTGTATCGCTTTAGTCCGGTTTGGACCGCGTAAAACCACTTTAAAATAAAAATTCTTCTATTTCGGTCAAAACTACATATAAAGTTTAAAACCGATTTAATCCGGTTTGGACCTTTTAAAACCAGTTTAAAAGAAAAATTCTTCTATTACGGTTAAAACAGCGTGTAAAGTGTAAATACATGAAAATTCAGGTCAGAACCGGTTTTCTCCGATTTGGACCGCTTAAAATCCGTTTAAAAGAAAAATTCTTGTATTACGGTTAAAACTGCGTATAAAGTTTAAAACCGATTTAATCCGGTTTGGACCGCTTAAAACCACTTTAAAAGAAAAATTCTTCTATTACGATTAAAACAGCGTATAAAGTGTAAATACATGCAAATTCAGGTTAGAACCGGTTTTATCCGGTTTGAACTGCGTAGAACCGGTTTAAAGAGAAATTCTTATAATTCTGTGAAAAAACGATATAAAGTGTAAAAACATACAAATTGAGGTTAAAACTTCTTTTTTCCGTTTTGAACCGGTTTAATTGAGTTTGGACCGCTTAAAACCGGTTTAAAAAAAAATTCTTGTATTACGGTCAAATCTGCGTAGAAAGTATAAAAAATACAAAACGAGGTTAAAACCTGTTATTTACGTTTTGAACCGCTTTAATTCAGTTTGAACTGCGTAGAACCGGTTTAAAGAGAAATTCTGATATAACGGTTAAAATTACATATAAAGTTTAAAACTGATTTAATCCGGTTTGTATCGCTTAAAACCACTTTAAAAGAAAAATTCTTCTATTACGGTTAAAACAGCGTATAAAGTGTAAATACATGAAAATTCAGGTTAGAACCGGTTTTATCCGGTTTGAACTGCGTAGAACCGGTTTAAAAGAGAAATTCTTATAATTCTGTGAAAAAACGATATAAAGTGTAAAACATACAAATTGAGATTAAAACTTGTTTTTCCGTTTTGAACCGGTTTAATTGAGTTTGGACCGCTTAAAACCGGTTTAAAAAAAAAATTCTTGTATTACGGTCAAATCTGCGTAGAAAGTATAAAAAAATACAAATCGAGGTTTAAACCTGTTTTTCCGTTTTGAACCGCTATAATTCAGTTTGAACTGCGTAGAACCGGTTTAAAAGAGAAATTCTTATAATTCTGTGAAAAAACGATATAAAGTGTAAAACATACAAATCGAGGTTAAAACTTGTTTTTCCCTTTTGAACCGGTTTAATTGAGTTTGGACCGCTTAAAACCGGTTTAAAAAAAAATTCTTGTATTACGGTCAAATCTGCGTAGAAAGTATAAAAAAATACAAATCGAGGTTTAAATCTGTTTTTTCCGTTTTGAACCGCTATAATTCAGTTTGAACTGCGTAGAACCGGTTTAAAAGAGATATTCTTATAATTCTGTGAAGAAAACGATATAAAGTATAAAACATACAAATCGAGGTTAAAATCTGTTTTTCAGTTTTGAATCGGTTTAATCCAGTTTCGACCACTTAAAACAGGTTTTAAAAAAAAATTCTTGTATTACGGTCAAAACTGCGTAGAAAGTATAAAAAAATACAAAACGAGGTTAAAACCTGTTATTTACGTTTTGAACCGCTTTAATTCAGTTTGAACTGCGTAGAACCGGTTTAAAGAGAAATTCTGATATAACGGTTAAAATTACATATAAAGTTTAAAACTGATTTAATCCGGTTTGTATCGCTTAAAACCACTTTAAAAGAAAAATTCTTCTATTACGGTTAAAACAGCGTATAAAGTGTAAATACATGAAAATTCAGGTTAGAACCGGTTTTATCCGGTTTGAACTGCGTAGAACCGGTTTAAAAGAGAAATTCTTATAATTCTGTGAAAAAAACGATATAAAGTGTAAAAACATACAAATTGAGATTAAAACTTGTTTTTTCCGTTTTGAACCGGTTTAATTGAGTTTGGACCGCTTAAAACCGGTTTAAAAAAAAATTCTTGTATTACGGTCAAATCTGCGTAGAAAGTATAAAAAAATACAAATCGAGGTTTAAACCTGTTTTTTCCGTTTTGAACCGCTATAATTCAGTTTGAACTGCGTAGAACCGGTTTAAAGAGAAATTCTTATAATTCTGTGAAAAAACGATATAAAGTGTAAAACATACAAATCGAGGTTAAAACTTGTTTTTCCGTTTTGAACCGGTTTAATTGAGTTTGGACCGCTTAAAACCGGTTTAAAAAAAATTCTTGTATTACGGTCAAATCTGCGTAGAAAGTATAAAAAATACAAATCGAGGTTTAAATCTGTTTTTCCGTTTTGAACCGCTATAATTCAGTTTGAACTGCGTAGAACCGGTTTTAAAGAGATATTCTTATAATTCTGTGAAGAAAACGATATAAAGTATAAAAACATACAAATCGAGGTTAAAATCTGTTTTTTCAGTTTTGAATCGGTTTAATCCAGTTTCGACCACTTAAAACAGGTTTAAAAAAAAATTCTTGTATTACGGTCAAATCTGCGTAGAAAGTATAAAAAATACAAATCGAGGTTTAAACCTGTTTTTCCGTTTTGAACCGCTATAATTCAGTTTGAACTGCGTAGAACCGGTTTAAAGAGAAATTCTTATAATTCTGTGAAAAAACGATATAAAGTGTAAAACATACAAATTGAGATTAAAACTTGTTTTTCCGTTTTGAACCGGTTTAATTGAGTTTGGACCGCTTAAAACCGGTTTTAAAAAAAATTCTTGTATTACGGTCAAATCTGCGTAGAAAGTATAAAAAAATACAAATCGAGGTTTAAACCTGTTTTTCCGTTTTGAACCGCTATAATTCAGTTTGAACTGCGTAGAACCGGTTTAAAGAGAAATTCTTATAATTCTGTGAAAAAACGATATAAAGTGTAAAACATACAAATCGAGGTTAAAACTTGTTTTTTCCGTTTTGAACCGGTTTAATTGAGTTTGGACCGCTTAAAACCGGTTTAAAAAAAATTCTTGTATTACGGTCAAATCTGCGTAGAAAGTATAAAAAAATACAAATCGAGGTTTAAATCTGTTTTTCCGTTTTGAACCGCTATAATTCAGTTTGAACTGCGTAGAACCGGTTTAAAAGAGATATTCTTATAATTCTGTGAAAAAAACGATATAAAGTATAAAAACATACAAATCGAGGTTAAAATCTGTTTTTCAGTTTTGAACCGCTATAATTCAGTTTGAACTGCGTAGAACCGGTTTAAAAGAGATATTCTTATAATTCTGTGAAAAAAACGATATAAAGTATAAAAACATACAAATCGAGGTTAAAATCTGTTTTTTCAGTTTTGAATCGGTTTAATCCAGTTTCGACCACTTAAAACAGGTTTTAAAAAAAATTCTTGTATTACGGTCAAAACTGCGTAGAAAGTATAAAAAAAATACAAAACGAGGTTAAAACCTGTTATTTACGTTTTGAACCGCTATAATTCAGTTTGAACTGCGTAGAACCGGTTTAAAAGAGAAATTCTGGTATAACGGTTAAAATTACATATAAAGTTTAAAACTGATTTAATCCGGTTTGTATCGCTTAAAACCACTTTAAAAGAAAAATTCTTCTATTACGGTTAAAACAGCGTATAAAGTGTAAATACATGCAAATTCAGGTTAGAACCGGTTTTATCCGGTTTATACTGCGTAAAACCGGTTTAAAGAGAAATTCTTGTAATACGGTCAAAAAACCTATAAAGTGTAAAAAATACAAATTCAGGTTAAAACCAGTTATTTCTGTTTTGAATTGGTTTAATCCAGTTTGGACCGTTTAAAACCGGTTTAAAAGAAAAATTTTTCTCATACGGTCAAATTAGCTTAGAAAGTGTAAAACATGCAAGTTCAGGTTAGAACCGGTTTTATCCGGTTTGTATCGCTTTAGTCCGGTTTGGACCGCGTAAAACCACTTTAAAATAAAAATTCTTCTATTTCGGTCAAAACTACATATAAAGTTTAAAACCGATTTAATCCGGTTTGGACCTTTTAAAACCAGTTTAAAAGAAAATTCTTCTATTACGGTTAAAACAGCGTGTAAAGTGTAAATACATGAAAATTCAGGTTAGAACCGGTTTTATCCGGTTTGAACTGCGTAGAACCGGTTTAAAAGAGAAATTCTTATAATTCTGTGAAAAAACGATATAAAGTGTAAAACATACAAATCGAGGTTAAAACCTGGTTTTCCGTTTTGAACCTGTTTAATTCAGTTTGGACCGCTTAAAACCGGTTTAAAAGAAAAATTCTTGTATTACGGTCAAAACTACATATAAACCTTGAAAACCGATTTAATCCGGTTTGGACCGCTTAAAACCAGTTTAAAAGAAAAATTTTTCTATAACGGTTTAAACAGCGTATAAAGTGTAAATACATGCAAATTCAGGTTAGAACCGGTTTTATCCGGTTTGAACTGCGTAGAACCGGTTTAAAGAGAAATTCTTATAATTCTGTGAAAAAACGATATAAAGTGTAAAACATACAAATTGAGGTTAAAACTTCTTTTTCCGTTTTGAACCGGTTTAATTGAGTTTGGACCGCTTAAATCGGTTTAAAAAAAATTCTTCTATTACGGATAAAACAGCGTATAACGTGTAAATACATGCAAATTCAGGTTAGAACCGGTTTAAAGAGAAATTCTTGTAATACGGTCAAAAAACCTATAAAGTGTAAAAATACAAATTCAGGTTAAAACCAGTTATTTCTGTTTTGAATTGGTTTAATCCAGTTTGGACCGTTTAAAACCGGTTTAAAAGAAAAATTCTTCTCATACGGTCAAATTAGCTTAGAAAGTGTAAAACATGCAAGTTCAGGTTAGAACCGGTTTTATTCGGTTTGTATCGCTTTAGTCCGGTTTGGACCGCGTAAAACCACTTTAAAATAAAAATTCTTCTATTTCGGTCAAAACTACATATAAAGTTTAAAACCGATTTAATCCGGTTTGGACCTTTTAAAACCAGTTTAAAAGAAAAATTCTTCTATTACGGTTAAAACAGCGTGTAAAGTGTAAATACATGAAAATTCAGGTTAGAACCGGTTTTATCCGGTTTGAACTACGTAGAACCGGTTTAAAAGAGAAATTCTTATAATTCTGTGAAAAAACGATATAAAGTGTAAAACATACAAATCGAGGTTAAAACCTGGTTTTCCGTTTTGAACCTGTTTAATTCAGTTTGGACCGCTTAAAACCGGTTTAAAAGAAAAATTCTTGTATTACGGTCAAAACTACATATAAACCTTGAAAACCGATTTAATCCGGTTTGGACCGCTTAAAACCAGTTTAAAAGAAAAATTCTTCTATTACGGTTTAAACAGCGTATAAAGTGTAAACACATGCAAATTCAGGTCAGAACCGGTTTTCTCCGGTTTATACTGCGTAAAACCGGTTTAAAGAGAAATTCTTATAATTCTGTGAAAAAACGATATAAAGTGTAAAACATACAAATCGAGGTTAAAACCTGTTGTTTCCGTTTTGAACCGGTTTAATTCAGTTTGGACCGCTTGAAACCGGTTTAAAAGAAAAATTCTTGTATTACGGTCAAAACTACATATAAACTTTCAAAACCGATTTAATCCGGTTTGGACCGCTTAAAACCAGTTTAAAAGAAAAATTCTTCTATTACGGTTTAAACAGCGTATAAAGTGTAAATACATGCAAATTCAGGTCAGAACCGGTTTTCTCCGGTTTGGACCGCTTAAAATCCGTTTAAAAGAAAAATTCTGGTATTACGGTTAAAACTGCGTATAAAGTTTAAAACCGATTTAATCCGGTTTGGACCGCTTAAAACCACTTTAAAAGAAAAATTCTTCTATTACGGTTAAAACAGCGTATAAAGTGTAAATACATGCAAATTCAGGTCAGAACCGGTTTTCTCCGATTTATACTGCGTAAAACCGGTTTAAAGAGAAATCCTTATAATTCCGTGAAAAACGATATAAAATGTAAAACATACAAATCGAGGTTAAAATGTGTTTTCAGTTTTGAATCGGTTTAATTCAGTTTGGACCGCTTAAAACCGGTTTAAAAGAAAAATTCTTGTATTACGGTCAAAACTACATATAAACCTTGAAAACCGATTTAATCCGGTTTGGACCGCTTAAAACCAGTTTAAAAGAAAAATTCTTCTATTACGGTTTAAACAGCGTATAAAGTGTAAATACATGCAAATTCAGGTCAGAACCGGTTTTCTCCGATTTATACTGCGTAAAACCGGTTTAAAGAGAAATTCTTATAATTCCGTGAAAAACGATATAAAATGTAAAACATACAAATCGAGGTTAAAATGTGTTTTTCAGTTTTGAATCGGTTTAATTCAGTTTGGACCACTTAAAACCGGTTTAAAAAAAATTCTTGTATTACGGTCAAAACTGCGTAGAAAGTATGAAAAAATACAAATCGAGGTTAAAGCTGTTTTTCCGTTTTGAACCGGTTTAATTTAGTTTAGGCCGCTTAAAAACACTTTAAAAGAAAAATTCTTCTATTACGGTTAAAACAGCGTATAAAGTGTAAATACATGCAAATTCAGGTTAGAACCGGTTTTATCCGGTTTATACTGCGTAAAACCGGTTTAAAAGAGAAATTCTTGTAATACGGTCAAAAAACCTATAAAGTGTAAAATACAAATTCAGGTTAAAACCTGTTATTTCTGTTTTGAACCGGTTTAATCCAGTTTGGACCGCTTAAAACCGGTTTAAAAAAAATTCTTCTATTACGGTCAAATCTGCGTAGAAAGTATAAAACATACAAATCGAGGTTTAAACCTGTTTTTCCGTTTTGAACCGCTATTATTCAGTTTGAACTGCGTAGAACCGGTTTAAAGAGAAATTCTTATAATTCTGTGAAAAAACGATATAAAGTGTAAAAACATACAAATCGAGGTTAAAACATGTTTTTACGTTTTGAACCACTTTAATTCAGTTTGAACTGCGTAGAATCGGTTTAAAACAGAAATTCTGGTATAACGGTTAAAATTACATATAAAGTTTAAAACTGATTTAATCCGGTTTGTATCGCTTAAAACCACTTTAAAAGAAAAATTCTTCTATTACGGTTAAAACAGCGTATAAAGTGTAAATACATGCAAATTCAGGTTAGAACCGGTTTTATCCGGTTTATACTGCGTAAAACCGGTTTAAAAGAGAAATTCTTGTAATACGGTCAAAAAACCTATAAAGTGTAAAAAATACAAATTCAGGTTAAAACCTGTTATTTCTGTTTTGAACCGGTTTAATTCAGTTTGGACCGCTTAAAACCGGTTTAAAAGAAAAATTCTTGTATTACGGTCAAAACTACATATAAACTTTGAAAACCGATTTATTCCGGTTTGGACCGCTTAAAACCAGTTTAAAAGAAAAATTCTTCTATTACGGTTTAAACAGCGTATAAAGTGTAAATACATGCAAATTCAGGTCAGAACCGGTTTTGTCCGGTTTGGACCGCTTAAAATCCCTTTAAAAGAAAAATTCTTGTATTACGGTTAAAACTGCGTATAAAGTTTAAAACCGATTTAATCCGGTTTGGACCGCTTAAAACCACTTTAAAAGAAAAATTCTTCTATTACGGTTAAAACAGCGTATAAAGTGTAAATACATGCAAATTCAGGTTAGAACCGGTTTTATCCGGTTTATACTGCGTAAAACCGGTTTAAAAGAGAAATTCTTGTAATACGGTCAAAAACCTATAAAGTGTAAAAATACAAATTCAGGTTAAAACCTGTTATTTCTGTTTTGAACCGGTTTAATCCAGTTTGGACCGCTTAAAACCGGTTTAAAAAAAAATTCTTGTATTACGGTCAAAACTGCGTAGAAAGTATAAAAAATAAAAATCGAGGTTAAAACCTGTTTTTAAGTTTTGAACCGCTTTAATTCAGTTTGAACTACGTAGAATCGGTTTAAAAGAGAAATTCTAGTATAACGGTTAAAATTACATATAAAGTTTAAAACTGATTTAATCCGGTTTGTATCGCTTAAAACCACTTTAAAAGAAAAATTCTTCTATTACGGTTAAAACAGCGTATAAAGTGTAAATACATGCAAATTCAGGTTAGAACCGGTTTTATCCGGTTTGAACTGCGTAGAACCGGTTTAAAAGAGAAATTCTTATAATTCTGTGAAAAAACGATATAAAGTGTAAAACATACAAATTGAGGTTAAAACTTCTTTTTCCGTTTTGAACCGGTTTAATTGAGTTTGGACCGCTTAAAACCGGTTTTAAAAAAAATTCTTCTATTACGGATAAAACAGCGTATAAAGTGTAAATACATGCAAATTCAGGTTAGAACCGGTTTAAAAGAGAAATTGTTGTAATACGGTCAAAAAACCTATAAAGTGTAAAAATACAAATTCAGGTTAAAACCAGTTATTTCTGTTTTGAATTGGTTTAATCCAGTTTGGACCGTTTAAAACCGGTTTAAAGAAAAATTCTTCTCATACGGTCAAATTAGCTTAGAAAGTGTAAAACATGCAAGTTCAGGTTAGAACCGGTTTTGTCCGGTTTGGACCGCGTAAAACCACTTTAAAATAAAAATTCTTCTATTTCGGTCAAAACTACATATAAAGTTTAAAACCGATTTAATCCGGTTTGGACCTTTTAAAACCAGTTTAAAAGAAAAATTCTTCTATTACGGTTAAAACAGCGTGTAAAGTGTAAATACATGAAAATTCAGGTTAGAACCGGTTTTATCCGGTTTGAACTGCGTAGAACCGGTTTAAAAGAGAAATTCTTATAATTCTGTGAAAAACGATATAAAGTGTAAAACATACAAATCGAGGTTAAAACCTGGTTTTCCGTTTTGAACCTGTTTAATTCAGTTTGGACCGCTTAAATCCGGTTTAAAAGAAAAATTCTTGTATTACGGTCAAAACTACATATAAACCTTGAAAACCGATTTAATGCGGTTTGGACCGCTTAAAACCAGTTTAAAAGAAAAATTCTTCTATTACGGTTTAAACAGCGTATAAAGTGTAAATACATGCAAATTCAGGTCAGAACCGGTTTTCTCCGGTTTATACTGCGTAAAACCGGTTTAAAAGAGAAATTCTTATAATTCTGTGAAAAACGATATAAAGTGTAAAACATACAAATCGAGGTTAAAACCTGTTGTTTCCGTTTTGAACCGGTTTAATTCAGTTTGGACCGCTTGAAACCGGTTTAAAAGAAAAATTCTTGTATTACGGTCAAAACTACATATAAACTTTCAAAACCGATTTAATCCGGTTTGGACCGCTTAAAACCAGTTTAAAAGAAAAATTCTTCTATTACGGTTTAAACAGCGTATAAAGTGTAAATACATGCAAATTCAGGTCAGAACCGGTTTTCTCCGGTTTGGACCGCTTAAAATCCGTTTAAAAGAAAAATTCTTGTATTACGGTTAAAACTGCGTATAAAGTTTAAAACCGATTTAATCCGGTTTGGACCGCTTAAAACCACTTTAAAAGAAAAATTCTTCTATTACGGTTAAAACAGCGTATAAAGTGTAAATACATGCAAATTCAGGTCAGAACCGGTTTTCTCCGGTTTATACTGCGTAAAACCGGTTTAAAAGAGAAATTCTTATAATTTCGTGAAAAACGATATAAAATGTAAAACATACAAATGGAGGTTAAAATGTTATTTTCAGTTTTGAATCGGTTTAATTCCAGTTTGGACCACTTAAAACCGGTTTAAAAAAATTCTTGTATTACGGTCAAAACTGCGTAGAAAGTATAAAAAAATACAAATCGAGGTTAAAACCTGTTTTTTACGTTTTGAACCGCTTTAATTTAGTTTGAACTGCTTAGAACCGTTTTAAAGAGAAATTCTTATAATTCTGTGAAAAACGATATAAAGTGTAAAACATACAAATTGAGGTTACAACCTGTTTTTTCCGTTTTGAACCGATTTAATTTAGTTTAGGCCGCTTAAAACCACTTTAAAAGAAAAATTCTTCTATTACGGATAAAACAGCGTATAAAGTGTAAATACATGCAAATTCAGGTTAGAACCGGTTTAAAGAGAAATTCTTGTAATACGGTCAAAAAACCTATAAAGTGTAAAAATACAAATTCAGGTTAAAACCTGTTATTTCTGTTTTGAACCGGTTTAATCCAGTTTGGACCGCTTAAAACCGGTTTAAAAGAAAAATTCTTCTCATACGGTCAAATCAGCGTATAAAGTGTAAATACATGCAAATTCACGTTAGAACCGGTTTTATCCGGTTTATACGTAAAACCGGTTTAAAGAGAAATTCTTGTAATACGGTCAAAAAACGATATAAACTGTAAAACATGCAAATCGAGGTTAAAATCTGTTTTTCAGTTTTGAATCTAGTTTGGACCGCTTAAAACCGGTTTTAAAAAAATTCTTGTATTACGGTCAAAACTGCGTATGAAGTATAAAACCGATTTAATCCGGTTTGGACCGCTTAATACCAGTTGCTAGAAAATTAAACCACTTCTTGCCCCGTTGCTAGGGAAATTTTTCCACTCCTTGCCCCCGTTGCTAGGGAAACTTCCCCACTTCTTGCCCCTGTCCCGATGTTGCCCCAATTTTTGCCCCGTTGCTAGGGAAATTTCCCCACTTTTGCCCCTTTGCTAGGGAAATTTCTCCCATTCTTGCTCCCGTTGCTAGGGATATTTTCCATAATTCTGTCCTCTCATTGCTAGAGATATTTCCCCAACTTCTTGCCCCATGTCCCGACGTTGCCCCCACTTTTTGCCCCCGTTGCTAGGGAAATTTCCTACAATTCTTGCCCCGTTGCTACGGAAATTTTCACAATTCTGTCCTCTCGTTGCTAGGGATATTTCCCCTACTTTTTGGCCCCGTTGCTAGGAAAATTTTCTCCACTCCTTGCCCCCGTTGCTAGGGAAATTTCCCCAACTTCTTGCCCCATGTCCCGACGTTGCCCCCACTTTTTGCCCCCGTTGCTAGGGAAATTTTCTACCATTCTGCCCCCGTTGCTACGGAAATTTTCCCCACTCCTTGCCCTCTGTCGCGACGTTGCCCCCGTTGCTAGGGAATTAACCCCACTTCTTGCCCCCGTTGCTAGGGAAATTTCCCCCACTTCTTGCCCCTTTGCTAGGGATATTTCCCCTACTTCTTGCCCCCTGTCCCGACGTTGTCCCCACTCCTTGCACCCGTTGCTAGGGAATTAAACCCACTTCTTGCCCCCGTTGCTAGGGAAATTTTTTCCACTCCTTGCCCCCTGTTACTGGGAGCTTCCCCACTTCTTGCCCTGTCCCGATGTTGCCCCAACTTTTTTGCCCCGTTGCTGGGAAATTTCCCCACTTTTTTGCCCCTTGCTGGGAATTTCTCCCACTTCTTGCCCCGTTGCTAGGGAAATTTCCCCATCTTCTTGCCCCATGTCACGACGTTGACCCCACTTTTTTGCCCCCGTTGCTGGGAGATTTCCCTGATTCTTGCCCCGTTGCTGCGGCGGTAATTAATTTTCCTGATTCTGTCCTCTCGTTGCTAGGGATATTTCCCCTACTTTTTGGCCCCGTTGCTAGGAAAATTTTCTCCACTCCTTGCCCCCGTTGCTAGAGAAATTTCCCCCAATTCTTGCCCTTTGTCCCGACGTTGCTTCCGTTGCTATGGAAATTTCCCCCACTTCTTGCCCCCGTTACTAGGGAAATTTCCCCCACTTCTTGCCTTCTTTGCTAGGGATATTTTCCACAATTCTGTCCCCCCGTTGCTAGGGAAATTTCCCCCAATTCTTGCCCCCTTTGCTAGGGAAATTTCCCCTACTTCTTGCCCCCTGCCCCGACGTTGTCCCTACTCCTTGCCCCCGTTGCTAGGGAATTAACCCCAATTTTTGCCGCCGTTGCTAGGGATATTTTTCACAATTCTGTCCTCTCGTTGCCAGTGATATTTCCCCTACTTTGTGCCCCCGTTGCTAGGGAAATTTCCCCACTTTTTTGCCCCCTTGCTAGGGAAATTTCTCCCACTTCTTGCCCCCGTTGCTAGGGAAATTTCTCCCACTTCTTGCTCCCGTTGCTAGGGATATTTTCCATAATTCTGTCCTCTCATTGCTAGAGATATTTCCCCAACTTCTTGCCCCATGTCCCGACGTTGCCCCCACTTTTTGCCCCCGTTTCTAGGGAAATTTCCTACAATTCTTGCCCCCGTTGCTACGGAAATTTTTCACAATTCTGTCCTCTCGTTGCTAGGGATATTTCCCCTACTTTTTGCCCCCGTTGCTAGGAAAATTTTCTCCACTCCTTGCCCCCGTTGCTAGGGAAATTTCCCCAACTTCTTGCCCAATGTCCCGACGTTGCCCCCCACTTTTTGCCCCCGTTGCTAGGGAAATTTTCTACAATTCTGCCCCCGTTGCTACGGAAATTTTCCCCACTACTTGCCCTCTGTCGCGACGTTGCCCCGTTGCTAGGGAATTTTCCCCACTACTTGCCCTCTGTCGCGACGTTGCCCCGTTGCTAGGGAATTAACCCCACTTCTTGCCCCCGTTGCTAGGGATATTTTCCACAATTCTGTCCTCTCGTTGCTAGGGATATTTCCCCTACTTTTTTGCCCCCGTTGCTAGGAAAATTTTCTCCACTCCTTGCCCCCGTTGCTAGGGAAATTTCCCCAACTTCTTCCCCATGTCCCGACGTTATCCCACTCCTTGCCCCCGTTGCTAGGGATATTTTCCATAATTCTGTCCTCTCGTTGCTAGGGATATTTCCCCTACTTTTTGCCCCCGTTGTTAGGAAAATTTTCTCCACTCCTTGCCCCCGTTGCTAGGGAAATTTCCCCACTTCTTGCCCCTTTGCTAGGGAAATTTCCTCCACTTCTTGCCCCCGTTGCTATGGAAATTTCCCACACTTCTTGCCCCCGTTGCTAGGGATATTTTCCACAATTCTGTCCTCTCGTTGCTAGGGATATTTCCCCTACTTTTTGCCTCCGTTGCTAGGGAAATTTCCCCCACTTCTTGCACCCTTTGCTAGGGAATTTCCCCTACTTGTTGCCCCCTGTCCCGACGTTGTCCCCACTCCTTGCCCCCGTTGCTAGGGAATTAACCCTAGTTCTTGCCCCCGTTGCTAGGAGAATTTTCTCACCTCCTTGCCCCCGTTGCTAGGGAAATTTCACCAACTTCTTGCCCCATGTCCCGACGTTGCCCCCACTTTTTGCCCCCGTTGCTAGGGAAATTTCCCCCACTTCTTGCCCCTTTGCTAGGGATATTTCCCCTACTTCTTGCCCCCTGTCCCGACGTTGTCCCCACTCCTTGCACCGTTGCTAGGGAATTAAACCCACTTCTTGCCCCCGTTGCTAGGGAAATTTTTTCCACTCCTTGCCCCCGTTACTAGGGAAACTTCCCCCACTTCTTGCCCCTGTCCCGATGTTGCCCCAATTTTTTGCCCCCGTTGCTGGGAATTTCCCCCTTTTGCTTGCCCTTTGCAGGGGGATTTCCCCATCTTCTTGCCCCATGTCACGACGTTGCCCCCACTTTTTGTCCTTGTTGCTAGGGAAATTTTCCCCACTCCTTGCCCCCGTTGTTAGGGATATTTTCCACAATTCTGTCCTCTCATTGCTAGAGATATTTCCCCAACTTTTTGGCCCCGTTGCTAGGGAAATTTTCCCTACTCCTTGCCCTCTGTCCAGACGTTGTCCCCGTTGCTATGGAAATTTCCCCCACTTCTTGCCCCCGTTGCTAGGGATATTTTTCACAATTCTGTCCTCTCGTTGCTAGGGATTTTCCTTTATTTTTGCCCCGTTGGTAGGAAAATTTTCTCCACTCCTTGCCCCCGTTGCTAGAGAAATATCCCCCAATTCTTGCCCCCTGTCCCGACGTTGCTTCCGTTGCTATGGAAATTTTCCCCACTTCTTGCCCCCGTTACTAGGGAAATTTCCCCCACTTCTTGCCTTCGTTGCTAGGGATATTTTCCACAATTCTGTCCCCGTTGCTAGGGAAATTTCCCCACTTCTTGCCCCCTTTGCTAGGGAAATTTCCCCTACTTCTTGTCCCCTGCCCCGACGTTGTCCTACTCCTTGCCCCTTGTTGCTGGGGATTAACCCCATTTTTGCCGCCGTTGCTAGGGATATTTTTCACAACTCTGTCCTCTCGTTGCTAGTGATATTTCCCCTACTTTTTGGCCCCGTTGCTAGGAAAATTTTCTACAATTCTTGCCCCCGTTGCTAAGGAAATTTCCCCAACTTCTTGCCCCATGTCCCGACGTTGCCCCACTCCTTGCCCCCGTTGCTAGGGATATTTCCCCCTACTTTTTGCCCCCGTTGTTAGGAAAATTTTCTCCACTCCTTGCCCTCGTTGCTAGGGAAATTTCCCCCACTTCTTACCCCCTTTGCTAGGGATATTTCCCCTACTTTTTGCCTCCGTTGCTAGGGAAATTTCCCCCACTCCTTGCACCCGTTGCTAGGGAATTAAACCCACTTCTTGCCCCCGTTGCTAGGGAAATTTTTTCCACTCCTTGCCCCGTTGCTAGGGAAACTTCCCCCACTTCTTGCCCCTGTCCCGATGTTGCCCCAATTTTTGCCCCGTTGCTAGGGAAATTTCTCCCACTTCTTGCCCCCGTTGCTAGGGAAATTTCTCCCTCTTCTTGCTCCCGTTGCTAGGGATATTTTCCACAATTCTGTCCTCTCATTGCTAGAGATATTTCCCCAACTTCTTGCCCCATGTCCCGACGTTGCCCCCACTTTTTGCCCCCGTTTCTAGGGAAATTTCCTACAATTCTTGCCCCGTTGCTACGGAAATTTTTCACAATTCTGTCCTCTCGTTGCTAGGGATATTTCCCATACTTTTTGCCCCCGTTGCTAGGAAAATTTTCTCCACTCCTTGCCCCCGTTGCTAGGGAAATTTCCCCAACTTCTTGCCCCATGTCCCGACGTTGCCCCCATTTTTTGCCCCCGCTGCTAGGGAGATTTTCTACAATTCTGCCCCCGTTGCTACGGAAATTTTCCCCACTCCTTGCCCTCTGTCGCGACGTTGCCCCCGTTGCTAGGGAATTAACCCCACTTCTTGCCCCCGTTGCTAAAGATATTTTCCACAATTCTTGCCCCCGTTGCTAGGGAAATTTCCCCAACTTCTTGCCCCATGTCCCGACGTTATCCCACTCCTTGCCCCCGTTGCTAGGGATATTTTCCACAATTCTGTCCTCTCGTTGCTAGGGATATTTCCCCTACTTTTTGTCCCCGTTGTTAGGAAAATTTTTCTCCACTCCTTGCCCCGTTGCTGGGAAATTTCCCCACTTCTTGCCCCTTTGCTAGGGAAATTTCCTCCACTTCTTGCCCCCGTTGCTATGGAAATTTCCCACACTTCTTGCCCCCGTTGCTGGGGATGTTTTCCACAATTCTGTCCTCTCGTTGCTGGGATGTTCCCCTACTTTTTTGCCTCCGTTGCTGGGGAATTCCCCACTTCTTGCACCTTTTCTGGGAATTTCCCTTTTGTTGCCCCTGTCCCGACGTTGTCCCCACTCCTTGCCCCGTTGCTAGGGAATTAACCCTAGTTCTTGCCCCCGTTGCTAGGAAAATTTTCTCACCTCCTTGCCCCCGTTGCTAGGGAAATTTCACCAACTTCTTGCCCCATGTCCCGACGTTGCCCCACTTTTTGCCCCCGTTGCTAGGGAAATTTCCCCCACTTCTTGCCCCTTTGCTGGGATGTTCCCCCTACTTGCCCCTGTCCCGACGTTGTCCCCACTCCTTGCACCGTTGCTAGGGAATTAAACCCACTTCTTGCCCCCGTTGCTAGGGAAATTTTTTCCACTCCTTGCCCCCGTTACTAGGGAAACTTCCCCCACTTCTTGCCCCTGTCCCGATGTTGCTGATTTTTTGCCCCGTTGCTGGAGATTTCCCCACTTTTTGCCCCTTTGCTGGGAGATTTCTCCCACTTCTTGCCCCGTTGCTGGGAGATTTCTCCCACTTCTTGCTCCCGTTGCTGGGATGTTTTCCTGATTCTGTCCTCTCGTTGCTGGGATGTTTCCCAACTTCTTGCCCCATGTCTTGACGTTGCCCCACTTTTGCCCCGTTGCTGGGAGATTTCCCTTCTTGCCTTGCTTTGCTGGGGATGTTTCCCCTTCTTGCCCCCTGTCCCGACGTTGTCCCCCTCCTTGCACCCGTTGCTGGGGATTAAACCACTTCTTGCCCCGTTGCTGGGAGATTTTTCCACTCCTTGCCCCGTTACTGGGAGCTTCCCCCACTTCTTGCCCTGTCGATGTTGCTGATTTTGCCCCGTTGCTGGGAATTTCCCCACTTTTTGCCCCTTTGCTGGAGATTCTCCCCTTCTTGCCCCCGTTGCTGGGAAATTTCTCCACTTCTTGCTCCCGTTGCTGGGATATTTTCCCTGATTCTGTCCTCTCGTTGCTAGGGATATTTCCCCAACTTCTTGCCCCATATCCCGACGTTGCCCCCACTTTTTGCCCCGTTGCTAGGGAAATTTTATACAATTCTTGCCCCCGTTGCTACGGTAATTTCTCACAATTCTGTCCTCTCGTTGCTAGGGATATTTCCCCTACTTTTTTTTGCCCCGTTGCTCGGAAGATTTTCTCCCTCCTTGCCCCGTTGCTAGAGAAATTTCCCCAATTCTTGCCCTTTGTCCCGACGTTGCTTCCGTTGCTTATGGAAATTTCCCCCACTTCTTGCCCCCGTTACTAGGGAAATTTCCCCACTTCTTAGCCTTCGTTGCTAGGGATATTTTCCATAATTCTGTCCCCCCGTTGCTAGGGAAATTTCCCCCAATTCTTGCCCCTTTGCTAGGGAAATTTCCCCTACTTCTTGCCCCCTGCCCCGACGTTGTCCCTACTCCTTGCCCCCGTTGCTAGGGAATTAACCCCAATTTTTGCCGCCGTTGCTAGGGATATTTTTCACAATTCTGTCCTCTCGTTGCCAGTGATATTTCCCCTACTTTTTGGCCCCGTTGGTAGGAAAATTTTCTACAATTCTTGCCCCCGTTGCTAAGGAAATTTCCCCAACTTCTTGCCCCATGTCCCGACGTTGCCCCTCCTTGCCCCCGTTGGTAGGGATATTTTCCACAATTCTGTCCTCTCGTTGCTAGGGATATTTCCCCTACTTTTTGCCCCCGTTGTTAGGAAAATTTTCTCCACTCCTTGCCCCCGTTGCTAGGGAATTAACCCCAATTTTTTCCGCCGTTGCTAGGGATATTTTTCACAATTCTGTCCTCTCGTTGCCAGTGATATTTCCCCTACTTTTTGGCCCCGTTGGTAGGAAAATTTTCTACAATTCTTGCCCCCGTTGCTAAGGAAATTTCCCCAACTTCTTGCCCCATGTCCCGACGTTGCCCCACTCCTTGCCCCCGTTGCTAGGGATATTTTCCACAATTCTGTCCTCTCGTTGCTAGGGATATTTCCCCTACTTTTTGCCCCCGTTGTTAGGAAAATTTTCTCCACTCCTTGCCCCCGTTGCTAGGGAAATTTCCCCCACTTCTTGCCCCTTTGCTAGGGAAATTTCCTCCACTTCTTGCCCCCGTTGTTATGGAAATTTCCCACACTTTTTGCCCCCGTTGCTAGGGATATTTTCCACAATTCTGTCATCTCGTTGCTAGGGATATTTCCCCTACTTTTTGCCCCCGTTGCTAGGGAAATTTCCCCCACTTCTTGCACCCTTTTGGGGAATTTCCCCACTACTTGCCCCTGTCCCGACGTTGTCCCCACTCCTTGCCCCCGTTGCTAGGGGATTAACCCAGTTCTTGCCCCCGTTGCTAGGAAAATTTTCTCACCTCCTTGCCCCCCCCGTTGCTGGGAATTTCACCAACTTCTTTGTCATGTCCGACGTTGCCCCACTTTTTTGCCCCGTTGCTGGGAATTTCCCCACTTCTTGCCCCTGCTTAGCTGGGGATATTTCCCCTACTTCTTGCCCCCCTGTCGGGCGTTGTCCCCTCCTTGCCCCCGTTGCTGGGGTCAAACCACTTCTTGCCCCCGTTGCTGGGAGATTTTTCCACTCCTTGCCCCGTTGCTGGGAGCTTCCCCACTTCTTGCCCTGTCCCGATGCTTTAGTTTTTTGCCCCGTTGCTGGGAGATTTCCCCTCTTTTTGCCTTTGCTGGGGGAATTTCTCCCTTCTTGCCCCAGGTTGCTGGGAGTTTCTCCCTCTTCTTGCTAGTTGCTGGGATGTTTTCCTGATTCTTGCCTTCGTTGCTGGCGGGTTTTCCTGATTCTGTCCTCTCGTTGCGTTGGGGATATTTCCCCTACCTTTTTGCCCGTTGCTGGGAAGATTTTCTCCTCCTTGCCCCGTTGCTGGGAGATTTCCCTAACTTCTTGCCCATGTTGACGTTGCCCTTTACCCTTTTTGCCCCGTTGCTGGGGAGATTTTCACCTGAATTCTGCCCCCCCGTTGCTGGCAGATTTTCCCTCCTTGCCCTCTGTCGCGACGTTGCCCCGTTGCTGGGGATTAACCCACTTCTTGCCCCGTTGCTGAAGATGTTTTCCACAATTCTGTCCTCTCGTTGCTAGTGATATTTCCCCTACTTTTTGCCCCCGTTGCTAGGAAAATTTTCTACGATTCTTGCCCCCGTTGCTAAGGAAATTTCCCCAACTTCTTCCCCATGTCCCGACGTTATCCCACTCCTTGCCCCCGTTGCTAGGGATATTTTCCACAATTCTGTCCTCTCGTTGCTAGGGATATTTCCCTACTTTTGCCCCGTTGGGGAAATTTTCTCCCTCCTTGCCCCCCCGTTGCTGGGAGATTTCCCCACTTCTTGCTTTGCTGGGAGATTTCCTCCCTTCTCTTGCCCCGTTGCTATGGAATTTCCCCACTTTTTTTGCCCCGTTGCTGGGATATTTTCCACTGATTCTGTCCTCTCGTTGCTGGGATATTTCCCCTACTTTTTTTGCCTCCGTTGCTGGATGATTTCCTTCTTGCCCCCTTTTCTGGAGAGATTTCCCCATTTCTTGCCCCTGTCCTGACGTTTTCCCACTCCTTGCCCCGTTGCTGGAGATTAACCTAGTTCTTGCCCCGTTGCTGGGAGATTTTCTCTTACCCCTTGCCCCCCCACTTTGGAATTTCACCAACTTCTTGCTTGATCCAGACGGTTGCTTACTTTGCCTTGCCCCGTTGCTGGGAGATTTCCCTTCACTTCTTGCCCCCTTTGCTAGGGATATTTCCCCTACTTCTTGCCCCCTGTCCCGACGTTGTCCCCACTCCTTGCCCCGTTGCTAGGGAATTAAACCCACTTCTTGCCCCCGTTGCTAGGGAAATTTTTTCCACTCCTTGCCCCCCGTTGCTGGGAGCTTCCCCACTTCTTGCCCTGTCCCGATGTTGCCCCATTTTTTTTGCCCCGTTGCTGGGACATTTCCCCAGTTTTTTGCCCCTTTGCTGGGAAATTTCTCCCCACTTCTTGCCCCGTTGCTGGAATTTCTCCCACTTCTTGCTCCCGTTGCTAGGGATATTTTCCACAATTCTGTCCTCTCGTTGCTAGGGATATTTCCCCTACTTTTTGCCCCCGTTGCTAGGGAAATTTCCCCATCTTCTTGCCCCATGTCACGACGTTGACCCCACTTTTTGTCCTTGTTGCTAGGGAAATTTTCCCACTCCTTGCCCCCGTTGTTAGGGATATTTTCCACAATTCTGTCCTCTCATTGCTGAGATATTTCCCCACTTCTTGCCCCATGTCTGACGTTGCCTTTTGCCCCCGTTGCTGAGATTTCCTGATTCTTGCCCCCGTTGCTGCGGTGATTTTTTCTGATTCTGTCCTCTCGTTGCTAGGGATATTTCCCCTACTTTTTGCCCCGTTGCTGGGAAGATTTCTGGGGTCCTTGCCCCGGTTGCTGGAAATTTCCCCAATTCTTGCCCTTTGTCCCGACGTTGTTTCTGGTTGCTATGGAATTTCCCCACTTCTTGCCCCCGTTGCTGGGAATTTCCCACTTCTTGCCTTCTGCTGGGATATTTTCCCTGGTTCTGTCCCCCCGTTGCTGGGAGATTTCCCCAGTTATCTTTTGCTTGCTGGGAGATTCCCCTACTTCTTGCCCCCTTGCTTCAGACGTTGTTCCTACTCCTTGCCCCGTTGCTGGGGATTAACCCCAATTTTGCCGCCGTTGCTGGGGATGTTTTTTTCTGATTCTGTCCTCTCGTTGCCAGTGATGTTCCCTACTTTTGTGCCCCCCCGTTGCTGGGAAATTTCCCCACTTTTGCCCCTTTGCTGGGAGATTTCTCCCACTTCTTGCCCCCGTTGCTGGGAGATTTCTCCCACTTCTTGCTCCCGTTGCTGGGATGTTTTCTTTCCTGATTCTGTCCTCTCGTTGCTGGAGATATTTCCCCAAGTTCTTGCCCTCTGTCCCGACGTTGCCCCCCCCGTTGCTGGGGATTAACCCACTTCTTGCCCCGTTGCTGGGGATGTTTTCCACATTCTGTCCTTTCGTTGCAAGGGGATATTTCCCCTACTTTTTGCCCCGTTGCTGGAAGATTTTTTCTGTTCTTGCCCCGTTGCTGGGAAATTTCCCCAACTTCTTCCCCATGTCCCGACGTTATCCACTCCTTGCCCCGTTGCTGGGGATGTTTTCCACAATTCTGTCTCCTCGTTGCTGGGGATGTTTCCCCTTTTTTGCCCCGTTGCTGGAAGATTTTCCCCTTCTTGCCCCTTTGCTGGGGATATTTTCTGAATTCTGTCCTCTCGTTGCTAGTGATATTCCCCTACTTTTGCCCCCCGTTGCTGGGAAAATTTTCTGCAATTCTTGCCCCGTTGCTGGAGTTTCCCCACTTCTTCTTGTCCCGACGTTGCCTCCTTGCCCCGTTGCTGGGGATATTTTCCTGAATTCACTCCATCCTCTCGTTGCTTTGGGGATATTTCCCCTACTTTTGCCCCGTTGTTGGGAAAATTTTCTCCCTCCTTGCCCCGTTGCTGGGAAATTTCCCCACTTCTTGCCCCCCTTTGCTGGGGAAATTTCCTCCACTTCTGCCCCCCGTTGTTGTGGAATTTCCACACTTTTTTCCCCCCAGTTGCTGGGGATATTTCCACAATTCTGTCAATCTCGTTGCTAGGGATGTTTCCCCTACTTTTTGCCCCGTTGCTGGGAATTTCCCCACTCCTTGCACCCTTTGCTGGGAGATTCCCCTACTTCTTGCCCCTGTCTGACGTTGTCCCCACTTCCTTTGCCCCGTTGCTGGGAGATTTCCCCACTTCTTGCTTCCGCTGCTGGGATGTTCCCCTACTTCTTGCTTGCTCGACGTTGTCCCCACTTCTTGCCCCGTTGCTGGGAGGCTTTCCCCACTTCTTGCCCTGTCCCGATGTTGCTTTACTTTTGCCCCCCGTTGCTGGGAGATTTCCCCCCCTTCTTGCCCCTTTGCTGGAATTTCCTCCCTTTGCTTGCCCCCCCCGTTGTTATGTGAATTTCCCACACTTTTGCCTTGGTTGCTGGGGATGTTTTCCCAATTCTGTCCTCTCGTTGCTGGGAGATGTTTCCCTACTTTTTTGCCCCGTTGCTGATTTCCCCACTTCTTGCACCCTTTGCTGGGAGTTCCCCTACTTCTTGCCCCCTGTCCCGACGTTGTCCCCCTTTTTGCTTTGGTTGCTGGGAGATTCCCCTTCTTGCCCCGTTGCTGGGATTTTCCCCTGCTTCTTCTTGCTGGGCGGTTCGATCTGCTCCTTGCTGGGTTGCTGGGGATAAACCCTTCTTGCCCCCCGTTCTTCTGAGGCTTCCCCCACTTCTTGCCCTGTCCCGATGTTGCAATTGTTTTGCCCCGTTCCTGGGAGTTTTCCCTTGCTTGCTGGGAATTTCTTCCCTTCTTGCCTTGTTGCTGGGAATTTCCCCACTTCTTGCTCCGGTTGCTGGGATGTTTTTCCAAAGATTCTGTCCTCTCGTTGCTGGGGATTTTTCCTACTTTTGCCCCGTTGCTGGGAGATTCCCCATCTTCTTGCCATGTGTCTGACGTTGCCTCACTTTTGTCCTTGTTGCTGGGAGATTTTCTACCTTTTGCCCCCGTTGTTGGGTATATTTTCCTGAATTCTGTCCTCATTGCTGAGAGATATTTCCCCAACTTCTTGCCCCATGTCCCGACGTTGCCCCACTTTTTTGCCCCGTTGCTGGGGAGATTTTCCCAATTCTTGCCCTGCTGCAGGAGTTTCCACAATTCTGTCCTCTCGTTGCTAGGGATATTTCCCCTACTTTTTGCCCCCGTTGCTAGGAAAATTTTCTCCCACTCTTGCCCCCGTTGCTAGGGAAATTTCCCCCACTCCTTGCCCTCTGTCCCGACGTTGCCCCCGTTGCTGGGAACCCCTACTTCTTGCCTGTCCCGACGTTGATCCCCACTCAACGCCTTGCCCCGTTGCTGGGGATTTTACTTCTTGCCCCGTTGTTGGGGATGTTTTCCTGATTCTGTCCTCTCGTTGCTGGGGATTTTTGCTATTTTTTTGGTTGCTGGAAATTTCACTCCTTGTCCCCGTTGCTGGGAAATTTCCCAACTTCTTGCCATGTCCCGACGTTGCCCACTTTTTTGCCCCGTTGCTGGGAAATTTTCTGATCTGCCCCCCCGTTGCTGGGAGACCCCACTCCTTGCCCTCTGTCGCGACGTTGCCCCCCGTTGCTGGGGAATTAACCCCCTTCTTGCCCCGTTGCTAAAGGATATTTTCCACAATCCTGAAATCCTCTCGTTGCTGAGTGATATTTCCCCTACTTTTTGCCCCCGTTGCTAGGAAAATTTTCTACAATTCTTGCCCCCGTTGCTAAGGAAATTTCCCCAACTTCTTGCCCCATGTCCCGACGTTATCCCACTCCTTGCCCTCGTTGCTAGGGATATTTTCCACAATTCTGTCCTCTCGTTGCTAGGGATATTTCCCCTCACTTTGCCCCGTTGTTGGGAAGGATTTTCTCCCTCCTTGCCCCAGTTGCTGGGAGATTTCCCCACTTCTTGCTTGCTTGCTGGGAAATTTCCTCCACTTCTTGCCCCCGTTGCTATGGAAATTTCCCACACTTCTTGCCCCCGTTGCTAGGGATATTTTCCACAATTCTGTCCTCTCGTTGCTAGGGATATTTCCCCTACTTTTTGCCTCCGTTGCTAGGGAAATTTCCCCCACTTCTTGCACCTTTTATTGCTGAAGTTTCCCCTACTTGTTGCCCCTGTCCCGACGTTGTCCCCACTCCTTGCCCCCGTTGCTAGGGAATTAACCCTAGTTCTTGCCCCCGTTGCTAGGAGAATTTTCTCACTTCCTTGCCCCGTTGCTGGGGAGTTTCCCCAACTTCTTGCCCCATGTTGACGTTGCCTTTACTTTTTGCCCCGTTGCTGGGAGTTCCCAACTTCTTGCTTGTGTCCACGTTACGTTGCTTCACTTTTTTGCCCCGGTTGCTGGGAGATTCCCCACTTCTTGCCACCTGGCCTGCTGGGGATGTTCCCCTACTTCTTGCCCCCCTGTCCGACGTTGTCCCCACTTTTTGCACCCGTTGCTAGGGAATTAAACCCACTTCTTGCCCCCGTTGCTAGGGAAATTTTTTCCACTCCTTGCCCCGTTGCTAGGAGCTTCCCCACTTCTTGCCCCTGTCGATGTTGCCCCAATTTTTTGCCCCGTTGCTGGGAGATTTCCCCACTTTTTGCCCCCTTTGCTAGGGAAATTTCTCCCACTTCTTGCCCCCGTTGCTAGGGAAATTTCTCCCTCTTCTTGCTCCCGTTGCTAGGGATATTTTCCACAATTCTGTCCTCTCGTTGCTAGGGATATTTCCCCTACTTTTTGCCCCCGTTGCTAGGGAAATTTCCTACAATTCTTGCCCCCGTTGCTACGGAAATTTTTCACAATTCTGTCCTCTCGTTGCTGGGGATGTTTCCCCTTTTTTTGCCCCGTTGCTGGGAAGATTTGCTCTCCCCTCCTTGCCCCAGTTGCTGGGGATTTCCCCACTTCTTGCCCCATGTCCCGACGTTGCCCCACTTTTTTGCCCCGTTGCTGCGGAGTTTTCCCCACTCCTTGCCCTCTGTGGTGACGTTTGCCCTTGTTGCTGGGGTCAACCCACTTCTTGCCCCCGTTGCTTAAGATATTTTCCCTGATTCTGTCCTCTCGTTGCTGATTGATGTTCCCCTACTTTTGCCCCGTTGCTAGGAAAATTTTCTACAATTCTTGCCCCGTTGCTGGGAATTTCCCCAACTTCTTGCCCCATGTCCCGACGTTATCCTCCTTGCCCCGTTGCTGGGATATTTTCCTGATTCTGTCCTCTCGTTGCTGGGGATGTTCCTACTTTTTTTGCCCCGTTGCTGGGAAGATTTTTCTCCACTCCTTGCCCCTTGTTGCTGGGAGATTCCACTTCTTGCCTTGCCAGCTGGGAATTTCCCCACTGCCTTGCCTTTGCTTTGGGAAAGTTCCTCCACTTCTTGCCCCCCCGCTTGTAGATTTCCCACTTCTTGCCCCCGTTGCTGGGATATTTTCCCACCATTCTGTCCTCTCGGTTGCTAGGGATGTTTTCCCTGCTTTTTTGCCTCCGTTGCTGGGGAGTTTCCCCCTCTTCTGCACCCTTTGCTGGGAATTTCCCCTACTTGTTGCCCCTGTCCGACGTTGTGTCCTCCTTGCCCGTTGCTGGGGATTAACCCTAGTTCTTGCCCCGTTGCTGAAAGATTTTCTCCTTCCTTGCCCCGTTGCTGGGAGATTTCACCAACTTCTTCCATGTAATCTGCGACGTTGCCCCACTTTTGCCCCGTTGCTGGGAGATTTCCCCACTTCTTGCCCTTTGCTGGGGATGTTTCCCCTAGCTTCTTGCCCTGTCCGACGTTGTCCCCACTCCTTGCCCCGTTGCTGGGAGATTAGACCCACTTGCTTTGTTGCTGGAGATTTTTCCACTCCTTGCCCCGTACTTTGGAGAGCTTCCCCCACTTCTTGCTTTCCTGTCGATGTTGCTTTGAATTTTTTTGCCCCTCCCCGTTGCTGGGAGATTTCCCCCCTTTTTTGCCTTGCCTTTGCTGGGAGATTTCCCATCTTCTTGCCCCATGTCGACGTTGCCCCCCACTTTTTGTCCTTGTTGCTAGGGAAATTTTCCCCACTCCTTGCCCCCGTTGCTAGGGATATTTTCCTGGTCTGTCCTCTCATTTGCTTCAGGATATTTCCCCAACTTTTTTTGCCCCGTTGCTGGAGATTTTCCCTACTCCTTGCCCTCTTGTCAGACGTTGTCCCCGTTGCTATGGAGATTTCCCCACTTCTGCGTTGCTGGGATATTTTCCTGATTCTGTCCTCTCGTTGCTGGGGTTTTCCCTTATTTTTTGCCCCGTTGCTGGGAGGAAGATTTTCTCACTCCTTGCCCCGTTGCTGGAAATTTCCCCAATTCTTGCCCCTGTCCCGACGTTGCCCCCGTTGCTATGGAAATTTCCCCACTTCTTGCCCCGTTGCTGGGAGATTTCCCCATCTTGCTTTCCTTCGTTGCTAGGGATATTTTCCACAATTCTGTCCCCCCGTTGCTAGGGAAATTTCCCCCAATTCTTGCCCCCTTTGCTAGGGAAATTTCCCCTACTTCTTGCCCCCTGCCCCGACGTTGTCCCTACTCCTTGCCCCCGTTGCTAGGGAATTAACCCCAATTTTTGCCGCCGTTGCTAGGGATATTTTCACTGTCTCTGTCCTCTCGTTGCTGGTGATATTTCCTACCTGCTTTTTTGCCCCGTTGCTGGGAAATTTCCTCTGCTATTCACGTTCTTGCCCCGTTGCTGGGAGCCTTCTTCTGCTTCTTGCATGTCCCGACGTTGCCCCACTCCTTGCCACCGTTGCTGGGGATGTTCCCCTACTTTTTTTGCTTTGGTTGTTGGGAATTTTCCTCCCTCCTTCCCCCCGCCCCGTTGCTGGGGAATTTCCACTTCTTGCCCCCCTTTGCTGGGATGTTTCCCCTACTTTTTGCCTCCGTTGCTGGGAGATTTCCCCACTCCTTGCGCCCGTTGCTGGGGATTAAACCCTTCTTGCCCCGTTGCTGGGGAGATTTTTTCCCACTCCTTGCTTTGTTGCTGGGAAATTTCCCCCCTTCTTGTCCCTGTCCCGATGTTTGCTATTTTTGCCCCGTTGCTGGGGAATTTCTCCCCACTTCTTGCCCCGGTTGCTGGGGAATTTCTCCTCTTCTTCTGCCCCGTTGCTGGGATGTTTTCCTGAGTTTCTGTCCTCTCGTTTGCTGGGATATTTCCCCAACTTTTGCCCCATGTCCGACGTTTTCCCTTTTTGCCCCCGTTGCTGGGAATTTCCTACTTCTTGCCCCGTTGCTGAGATTTTTTCCAATTCTGTCCTCTCGTTGCGCTGGGGATATTTCCCATGCTTTTGCCCCGTTGCTGGGAAGATTTTCTCCACTCCTTGCCCCGTTGCTGGGAAATTTCCCCAACTTCTTGCCCCATGTCCCGACGTTGCCCCCACTTTTGCCCCGTTGCTGGGGATTTTCACCTGATTCTGCCCCGTTGCTGGGAGATTTTCCCACTCCTTGCCCTCTTGTCGCGACGTTGCCCCGTTGCTGGGGAATTAACTTCTTGCCCCGTTGCTAAGGGATATTTTCCTGATTCTTGCCCCTCGTTGCTGGGAGTTTTCCCTAACCTTGTCTGTACGTTTTCCCTCCTTGCCCCGTTGCTGGGATATTTTCCCTGATTCTGTCCCTCGTTGCTGGGGATATTTCCCTACTTTTTTGCCCCGTTGTTGGGAGAATTTTCTCACTCCTTGCCCCCGTTGCTGGGAGATTTCCCCACTTCTTGCCCCTTTGCTGGGAGATTTCCTCCACTTCTTGCCCCGTTGCTGTAGATTTCCACACTTCTTGCCCCCGTTGCTGGGATGTTTTCCCACAATTCTGTCCTCTCGTTGCTAGGGATATTTCCCCTACTTTTTGCCTCCGTTGCTGATAAATTTCCCACTTCTTCACCCCCTTTTCTAGGGAAATTTCCCCTTTTTGTTGCCCCTGTCCCGACGTTGTCCCCTCCTCCTTGCCCCCGTTGCTGGGGTTAACCCTAGTTCTTGCCCCGTTGCTGGGAGATTTTCTCACCTCCTTGCCCCCCCGTTGCTGGGAAATTTCCCAACTTCTTGTGTCATGTCGACGTTGCTTGCCTTTTTTGCCCCGTTGCTGGGAGATTTCCCCACTTCTTGCCCCCTTTGCTGGGATATTTCCCCTACTTCTTGCCCCCCTGTCTGACGTTGTCCCCCCCCTCCTTGCCTGGGTTGCTGGGGATCAAACCACTTCTTGCCCCCCCCCGTTGCTGAGGATTTTTTCTCACTCCTTGCCCCGTTGCTGGGAGCTTCCCCCACTTCTTGCCCCTGTCGATGTTGCTGATTTTTTTGCCCCCTGTTTGCTGGGAGAATTCCCCACTTTTTGCCCCCTTTGCTGGGGAGATCTTCTCCCCTTGCCTTCAGTTGCTGGGAGATTTCTCCCACTTCTTGCTCCCGTTGCTGGGATGTTTTCACAATTCTGTCCTCTCGTTGCTTCAGGATATTTCCCCAACTTCTTGCATGTCTTGACGTTGCTTGCTTTTTGCTTGCCCCGTTGCTGGGGATTTCCCCCCTTCTTGCCCCTTTGCTGGGGATGTTTCCCCTACTTCTTGCCCCTGTCCCGACGTTGTCCCCACTCCTTGCGCCCGTTGCTGGGGATTAATTCCCTTCTTGCCCCGTTGCTGGGAGATTTTTCCACTCCTTGCCCCGTTGCTGGGAGCTTCCCTTCATGCCCTGTCCCAGATGTTTGCTGAATTTTTTGCCCCGTTGCTGGGAGATTTCCCCACTTTTTGCCCCTTTGCTGGGAATTTCTCCCACTTCTTGCCCCGTTGCTGAAATTTCTCCCACTTCTTGCTCCGTTGCTGGGATATTTTCCCTGATTCTGTCCTCTCTCGTTGCTGGGATATTTCCCCTTCTTGCCCCATGTCCGACGTTGCCTTCACTTGCCCCGTTGCTGGGGAAATTTTCTATCCTATTCTTGCCCCCGTTGCTGCAGAATTTCTCCTGATTCTGTCCTCTCGTTGCTGGGGATATTTCCCCTACTTTTGCCCCGTTGCTGGGAAGATTTTCTCCTCCTTGCCCCGTTGCTGGGGAGATTTCCCCAATTCTTGCCCCTTTGTCCCGACGTTTGCTTCACGCGTTGCTTCAATGGATTTCCCCACTTCTTGCCCCGTTGCTGGGAATTTCCCCACACTTCCTTGCCTTCTGGTTGCTGGGATGTTTTCCTGCAATTCTGTCCCCCCGTTGCTGGGAAATTCCCCCTAATTCTTGCCCCCCTTTGCTGGGGAAATTTCCCTACTTCTTGCCCCCTGCTTGCGACGTTGTCCCTCTCCTTGCCTTTGCGTTGCTGGGGAATTTCCCCAATTTTTCCGCCGTTGCTGGGATATTTTTCACAATTCTGTCCTCTCGTTGCCATTGATATTTCCCCTGCTTTTTTGCCCCGTTGCTGGGAAAATTTTCTGCAATTCTTGCCCCGTTGCTAAGGAGATTTCCTAACTTCTTGCTTATGTCCGATTGCGTTTCCCTTACTCCTTGCCCCCCCGTTGCTGGGGATATTTTCCCAATTCTGTCCTCTCTCGTTGCTGGGAATATTTCCCCTACTTTTTTTGCCCCCCCGTTGTTGGAAGAATTTTCTCCACTCCTTGCCCCCGTTGCTGGGAATTAACCCCCCTTCTTTCCGCCGTTGCTGGGGATATTTTCACAATTCTGTCCTCTCGTTGCTGAGTGATGTTCCCCTACTTTTTTTGCCCCGTTGCTAGGAAAATTTTCTACAATTCTTGCCCCCGTTGCTAAGGAAATTTCCCCAACTTCTTGCCCCATGTCCCGACGTTGCCCCACTCCTTGCCCCGTTGCTAGGGATATTTTCCTGATTCTGTCCTCTCGTTGCTGGGATATTTCCCCTACTTTTGCCCCCCGTTGTTGGGAAGATTTTCTCCACTCCTTGCCCCGTTGCTGCTGAATTTCCCCACTTCTTGCCTTTGTCCAGAGATTTCCTCCACTTCTATGCCCCGTTGCTATAGATTTCCCCACTTTTTTTGCCCCGTTGCTGGGGATATTTTCCCACATTCTGTCCTCTCGTTTGCTGGGGATGTTCCTACTTTTTTTGCCCCGTTGCTGGGGAGATTCCCCACTTCTTGCCCTTGCAGCTGGGAGTTTCCCCTGCTTCTTGCCCCCTGTCCGACGTTTGTCCCACTCCTTTGCCCTTTGCTTGCTGGGAGATTTCCCCAGTTCTTGCCCCCGTTTGCTGGGAAGATTTTCTCACCTCCTTGCCCCCGTTGCTAGGGAAATTTCCCCAACTTCTTGCCCCATGTCCCGACGTTGCCCCCACTTTTGCTTTTGTTGCTGGGAGATTTCCCCACTTCTTGCCCCGCCTGCTGCTGGGATATGTTCCCCTGCTTCTTGCCCCCTGTTGACGTTGTCCCTCATGCGCCCGTTGCTGGGGTTAAAACCTGCCCTTCGTTGCTGCTGGATTTTTTTCCACTCCTTGCCCCGTTGCTGAGATTCCCCAACCTCTTGCCCTGTCGATGTTGCTGATTTTGCCTTTGGTTGCTGGAGATTCCCCTCTTTTTGCCCCTTTGCTGGAGTGCTCCTTTGCCCCTTTGCGTTGCTTTGGAGTTTCTCCTCTTCTTGCTCCCGTTGCTGGGATATTTTCCCTGATTCTTGCCCCGTTGCTGGGAATTTTTCTGATTCTGTCCTCTCGTTGCTGGGGATGTTTCCCCTACTGCCTTTTGCCCCGTTGCTGGGAAAATTTTCTCCTCCTTGCCCCGTTGCTGGAATTTCCCAACTTCTTGCCCCATGTCCCGACGTTGCCCCCTTTTGCCCCGTTGCTGGGAATTTTCTGCAATTCTGCCCCGTTGCATGGCGGATTTTTCCCCACTTGCCTCTGTCGCGACGTTTTGCTGGGGTTTCCCACTTCTTGCCCCGTTGCTTAAGATATTTTCCACAATTCTGTCCTCTCGTTGCTGGTGATGTTCCCCTACTTTTTTTTTGCGTTGCTGGGAAGATTTTTCTGATTCTTGCCCCGTTGCTGGAAATTCCCAACTTCTTGCATTGACGTTATCCCACTCCTTGCCCCGTTGCTGGGGATATTTTCCACAATTCTGTCCTCTCGTTGCTGGGATGTTCCCCTACTTTTTGCCCCCGTTGTTAGGAAAATTTTCTCCACTCCTTGCCCCCGTTGCTGGGGAGATTTCCCCTTCTTGCCCTTTGCTTTGGGGAAATTTCCTCCACTTCTTGCCCCCGTTGCTGGAGATTTTCCCACACTTTCTTGCCCTTTGCGTTGCTGGGATATTTTCCTGATTCTGATCCTCTCGTTTGCTAGGGATGTTTCCCTACTTTTGCCTCCGTTGCTGGATGATTTCCCCACTTCTTGCCCCTTTTCTGGGAGATTTTTCCCCCATTTTGTTGCCCCTGTCCCGACGTTTTTCCCACTCCTTGCCCCGGTTGGCTGGGGATTAACCCTAGTTCTTGCCCCGTTGCTGGGAGAATTTTCTCACCTCCTTGCCCCCGTTGCTAGGGAAATTTCACCAACCTTGCCCAATGTCCCGACGTTGCCCCCACTTTTTGCCCCCGTTGCTAGGGAAATTTCCCCACTTCTTGCCCCTTTGCTGGGGATGTTCCCTACTTCTTGCCCCCTGTCCCGACGTTGTACCCACTCCTTGCCACCGTTGCTGGGGAATTAAACCCTTCTTGCCCCGTTGCTGGGAGATTTTTTCCTCCTTGCCCCGATTACTGGGAACTTCCCCACTTCTTGCCCCTGTCGATGTTGCCCCAATTTTGCCCCCCGTTGCTGGGAGATTTCCCCAGTTTTTTGCCCCTTTGCTGGGAGATTTCTCCCACTTCTTGCCCCGTTGCTCGGGAGATTTCTCCCACTTCTTGCTCCCCCGTTGCTGGGGATATTTTCCCCTGATTCTGTCCTCTCGTTGCTGGGGATGTTCCCCTACTTTTGCCCCGTTGCTGGGAAATTTCCCCATCTTCTTGCCCATGTCACGACGTTGACCCCCCCACTTTTTGTCCTTGTTGCTGGGAAATTTTCCCCATCCTTGCCCCGTTGTTGGGGATATTTTCCATAATTCTGTCCTCTCATTGCTGGAGATGTTCCCCAACTTCTTGCCCCATGTCGCGACGTTGCCCCCACTTTTTGCCCCCGTTGCTAGGGAAATTTCCTACAATTCTTGCCCCGTTGCTACGGAATTTTTTCTAATCTGTTGTCCTCTCGTTTGCTAGGGATATTTCCCCTACTTTTTTGCCCCGTTGCTGGGAAAATTTTCTCTCCTCCTTGCCCCTGTTGCTGGAGATTTCCCCCAATTCTTGCCCTTTGTCCCGACGTTGTTTCCGTTGCTATGGAAATTTCCCCTTCTTGCCCCCCGTTGCTGGGAATTTCCCCCACTTCTTGCCTTCTTTGCTGGGATATTTTCCCACATTTCTGTCCCCCGTTGCTGGGAAATTTCCCCCTGATTCTGCCCCTTTGCTGGGGAAATTTCCCCCTACTTCTTGCCCCCTGCTTTGCCCTTTGACGTTGTCCCTACTCCTTGCCCCGTTGCTGGGAATTAACCTGATTTTGCCCGCCGTTGCTTGGGGATATTTTCCACAATTCTGTCCCTCTCGTTGCTGGTGATATTTCCTTTACTTTTTGCCCCGTTGCTGGGGAAATTTTCCCATCTTCTTGCCCCTGTCACGACGTTCCCCCACTTTCTTGCCCTTGTTGCTGGGAAATTTTCCCCTCCTTGCCCCCGTTGTCTGGGATGTTTTCCCTGATTCTGTCCTCTCATTTGCTGGGATATTTCCCCTACTTTTTGCCCCGTTGCTGGGGAGATTTTTTCCCCGTCTTCTTGCCCCGTGCTCGAGATTTCCCCCACACTTTGTCCTTGTTGCTGGGAGATTTCCCCTACTTTTTTGCCCCTTTGCTGTGGAGATTTCTCCCAGCTCTTGCCCCGTTGCTGGGGAATTTCTCCACTTCTTGCTTGCTCCCGTTGCTGGATTTTTCCACAATTCTGTCCTCTCCGTTGCTGGGATGTTTTCCCCACTTCTTGCCCTCTGTCGCGACGTTGCCTTTCGTTGCTGGGGAATTAACCCACTTCTTGCCCCCGTTGCTGGGGATATTTTCCTGATTCTGTCCTCTCGTTTGCAAGTGATATTTCCTTTTGCCCCGTTGCTGGGAAGATTTTCTACAATTCTTGCCCCCCGTTGCTAAGGAGATTTCCCCAACTTCTTCCCCATGTGCCGACGTTATCCCACTCCTTTGCCCCCGTTGCTGGGGATATTTTCCTGATTCTGTCCTTGCCTCGTTGCTAGGGATACCCCTACTTTTTGCCCCGTTGGGAAGAGTTTTCTCCCACTCCTTGCCCCTTTTGCTGGGATATTTTCCTGATCTGTCCTCTCGTTGTGGTGATATGTTCCCCTACTTTTTTGCCCCGTTGGTGGAAGGTTTTCCTGATTCTTGCCCCGTTGCTGGGAGATTTCCCCAACTTCTTGCCCCATGTCCCGACGTTGCTTCCTCCCTTGCCCCCGTTGCTGGGATATTTTCCACAGATTCTGTCCTCTCGTTGCTGGGGATGTTTCCCCTACTTTTTTTGCCCCGTTGTTGGGAAATTTTCTCTCCACTTCCTTGCCCCGTTGCTGGGGAAATTTCCCCCTTCTTGCCCCTTTGCTGGGGATGATTTCCTCCATTCTTCCCCCCGTTGTGAATTTCCCAGCACCTTGCTTGGCCCGTTGCTGGGATGTTTTTCCACTGGGATCTCTGTCATCTCAGGGTTTGCTGGGATGTTTCCTGCTACTTTTGGTTCTTTGGGAATTTCCCCCACTTCTTGCCCCTTTGCTGAGGAATTTCCTACTTCTTCCCTGTCCCCGTTGGTTGTTCCACTTTTTTGCGTTGCTGGGAGATTCCCCACTTCTTGCCCCCTTTGCTGGGGATGTTCCCCTACTTCTTGCTTGCTTTTTCGACGTTGTCCCCCGCTCCTTGCCTTCGTTGCTGGGGGTCAACCACTTCTTGCCCCGTTGCTTCGAGAGCTTCCCACTTCTTTGCCCTGTCGAATGTTGCTGATTTTTGCCCCGTTCCACTGGAGATTTTCCCCGCATGCTTTCCCGCTGGGAGATTTCTTCCCACTTCTTGCCCCGGTTGCTGGGATTTTTTTGCCCCACTTCTTGCTCCAGGTTGCTGGGGGATGTTTTCCCAAATCTCATCTCTCGTTGCTGGGGTTTTCCTACTTTTGCCCCGTTGCTGGAGATTTCCCCATCTTCTTTGCCCCATGTGTCCCGACGTTTGCCCTCCACTTTTGTTGTCCTTGTTGCTGGGGAAATTTTCCCCACTTTTTTCGTTGCCCCGTTGCTGGTTATGTTTTCCTGATTCTGTCCTCTCGTTGCTGGAATATTCCCCAACTTCTTGCCCATGTCCGACGGTTTGCCCCACTTTTTGCCCCGTTTGCTGGGAAATTTTCTGCAATTCTTGCCCACCTTGCTGCGAATCTTTCTGAATTCTTTAATCCTCTCGTTTGCTGGGGATATTTCCCCTACTTTTGCCCCGTTGCTGGGAAGATTTTCTCCTCATTGCCCCGTTGCTGGGAAATTTCCCCATGCCCTCTGTCCGACGTTGCCCCCCGTTGCTGGAGATTTCCTACCTGTCCCCGACGTTGTCCCACTCCTTGCCCCGTTGCTGGGAATTAACCCCACTTCTTGCCCCCGTTGTTAGGGATATTTTTCACAATTCTGTCCTCTCGTTGCTAGGGATTTTTCCCCTATTTTTTGCCCCGTTGCTAGAGAAATTTCCCCCACTCCTTGTCCCCGTTGCTAGGGAAATTTCCCCAACTTCTTGCCCCATGTCCCGACGTTGCCCCTTTTGCCCCCCGTTGCTGGGAAGATTTTCTCAATTCTTGCCCCGTTGCTGGGAAATTTTCCCCACTCCTTGCCCTCTGTCGCGACGTTGCCCCCGTTGCTAGGGAATTAACCCCACTTCTTGCCCCCGTTGCTAAAGATATTTTCCACAATTCTGTCCTCTCGTTGCTAGTGATATTTCCCCTACTTTTTGCCCCCGTTGCTAGGAAAATTTTCTACAATTCTTGCCCCCGTTGCTAAGGAAATTTCCCCAAATTCTTGCCCCATGTCCCGACGTTATCCCACTCCTTGCCCTCGTTGCTGGGGATATTTTCCACATTCTGTCCTCTCGTTGCGGGATATTTCCCTACTTTTTTGCCCCGTTGTTGGGAAGATTTTCTCCTCCTTGCCCCGTTGCTGGAGTTTCCCCACTTCTTGCCCTTTGCTGGGAGTTTCCTCCACTTCTTGCCCCGTTGTATGGAATTTCCCACTTCTTGCCCCCGTTGTTGGGGATATTTTCCTGGTGATTCTGTCCTCTCGTTGCTGGGGATGTTTCCTACTTTTTTGCCTCCGTTGCTGGAGAATTTCCCCACTTCTTGCACCCTTTGCTTCAGGGATTTTTCCCTACTTGTTGCCCCCCTGTCCGACGTTGTCCCCTCCTTGCCCCGTTGCTGGGGATTAACCCTAGTTCTTGCCCCCGTTAGCTGGGAGATTTTCTCCTTCCTTGCCCCGTTGCTGGACGATTTCCCAACTTCTTGCTTCATGTCCCGACGTTGCTTGCTTTATTTTTTTGCGTTGCTGGGGAATTTCCCCAACTTCTTCCCCATGTCCCGACGTTGCCCCACTTTTTGCCCCCGTTGCTGGGGAATTTCCCCACTTCTTGCCGCCTTTGCTGGGGATGTTTCCCCTACTTCTTCCCCTGTCCCGACGGTTGATCCCCGCTTTTATGGTTGCTGGGAATTTCCCCACTTCTTGCCCCGTTGCTGGGAGTTTTTTCCATCTTGCTGCTTGCCCGTTGCTGGGAGCTTCCCCACTTCTTTGCCCCTGTCTGATGTTGCCCCCATTTTTGCCCCCCGTTGCTGGGAAATTTCCCCACTTTTGCCCCTTTGCTGGAGATTTCTCCCACTTCTTGCCCCCGTTGCTGGAGAAATTCTCCCTCTTCTTGCTCCCGTTGCTGGGGATGTTTTCCCTGATTCTGTCCTCTCGTTGCTGGGATATTTCCCCTACTTTTTGCCCCGTTTCTGAGATTTCCTGATTCTTCTTGGATTGCTTTACCCCGGAGGATTTTTTCTGCTTCTGATCCTCTCTCGTTGCTGGGATGTTCTTGCCCCGTTGCTGGGAGATTTCTCCCACTCCTTGCCCGTTTGGTTGCTGGGAGTTCTAGCCCCAGCTGTGTTGCACTTTCCTTGCCCCAGGATTTTCCCACTCGCCCTCTGTGACGTTAACCCCTTTTTTGCCCCGTTGCTAAGATGTTTACTTTCCCTGTTTTGTCACTCTCGTTGCTAGTGATATTTTCCCCTTTGCCCCGTTGCTGGGATGCACTGTTCCTGATTCTTGCTTCGTTGTGGGAATTTCCCCAACTTCTTGCCATGTCCCGACGTTATCCCGTCCTTGCCCCGGTTTAGCTGGGGATATTTTCCTAATTCTGTCCTCTCGTTTGCTAGGGATATTTCCCACTTTTTGCCCCGTTGTTGGGAAGATTTTCTCCACTCCTTGCCCGTTGCTGAATTTCCCCACTTCTTGCCTTGCTTTGCAATTCCTCCTTGGTGCTGTGGAATTTCCCCCACTTCTTTGCCCCGTTGCTGGGGATATTT
>NW_027467782.1:61049269-61107532 GCF_004210375.1 Tachypleus tridentatus | reverse complement strand
AATTCTCATGTTTTCAAACTTTATATGCTATGTTGAGCGTGTTACACGAATTTTACTTTTAAACCGGTTTCCACCTGTTCCAACGGGATCAAACCTGTTCTAACCTGAATTTCCATGTTTTTCTTTTTATATGCTATTTTGGGCGTATTACAAGAATTTTTCTTTTAAACCGGATCAAACCGATTCTCAGCTCAATTTTCATGTTTCTACACTTTATATGCTATTTTGAGTGTATTACAAAAATTTTATTTTTAAATCGGTTTTAACAGGTTGAAAACGAATTAAAGTGGTTCCAATGGATCAAACCGGTTCTAATTTGTATTTTCATGTTTTTTCTCTTTATGTGCTATTTTGAGCGTATTAAAAGAATTTTCTTTTAAACCGGTTTTAAGCGCTTGAAACCGAATTAAACTGGTTCCAACTGGAACAAACCGGTTCTAACTTCTATTTTCATGTTTTTCTCTTTATATGCTGTTTTCACCGTATTACAATGATTTTACTTTTAAACCGGTTTTAACCGCTTCAAAACGAATTTAATTGGTTCCAATGGATCAAACCGGTTCTAGTTTCTATTTTCATGTTTTTTCTCTTTTTAAGCTGTTTTGAGCGTTTTAGAAGAATTTCTCTTTTAAACCGGTTTTAACCGGTTCCAACGGGATCAAACCGTTTCTAAGCTTAATTTTCATATTTTTTCACATTATATGCTATTTTGAGCGTATTACAAGAATTTTTCTTTAAACCGGATCAAACCGGTTCTAAGCTCAATTTTCATGTTTTTTTTCTTTAGATGCTGTTTTGAGTTTAATACAAAAATTTTAGTTTTAACCGGTTCCAACCGGTTCTGAGCTAAATTTTCATGTTTTCACATTTTATATACTATTTTGAGCGTATTACACGAATTTTACTTTTAAACCGGTTTCCACCTGTTCCAACGGGATCAAACCTGTTCTAACCTGAATTTCCATGTTTTTCTTTTTATATGCTATTTTGGGCGTATTACAAGAATTTTTCTTTTAAACCGGATCAAACCGATTCTCAGCTCAATTTTCATGTTTCTACACTTTATATGCTATTTTGAGCGTATTACAAAAATTTTATTTTTAAATCGGTTTTAACAAGTTGAAAACGAATTAAAGTGGTTCCAATGGATCAAACCGGTTCTAATTTGTATTTTCATGTTTTTCTCTTATCTGCTATTTTGAGCGTATTAAAAGAATTTTCTTTTAAACCGGTTTTAACTGGTTCAAACCGGATGAAACAGTTGTAAGAATAATTTTCATGATTTTCACTTTATATCCTGTTTTCACCGTATTACAAGAATTTTTCTTTTAAACCGATTTTAACCGGTTCCAACGGGATCAAACCGGTTCTAAGGTCAATTTTCATGTTTTTACACTTTATATGCTATTTTGAGCGTGTTACAAGAATTTTATTTTTAAACCGGTTTTAACAAGTTGAAAACGAATTAAAGTGGTTCCAATGGATCAAACCGGTTCTAGTTTCTATTTTCATGTTTTTCTTTTATGCTGTTTGAGCGTAATACAAGAATTTTTCTTTTAAACCGCATCAAACCGGTTCTAAGCTGAATTTTCATGTTTTCACACTTTATATACTATTTTGAACGTATTACAAGAATTTTATTTTCAAACCGATTTTAACAAGTTGAAAACGAATTAAAGTGGTTCCAATGGATCAAACCGGTTCTAATTTGTATTTTCATGTTTTTTCTCTTTTATGCTGTTTTGAGCGTATTAGAAGAATTCTCTTTTAAACCGGTTTTAACCGGTTTCAATCGTATCAAACCGATTCTAACCTCAATTTTCATGTTTTCAAACTTTATATGCTATGTTGAGCGTGTTACACGAATTTTAGTTTTAAACCGGTTTCCACCTGTTCCAACTGGATCAAACGTGTTCTAACCTGAATTTCCATGTTTTTTCTTTTTATATGCTATTTTGGGCGTATTACAAGAATTTTTCTTTTAAACCGGATCAAACCGATTCTCAGCTCAATTTTCATGTTTCTACACTTTATATGCTATTTTGAGTGTATTACAAAAATTTTATTTTTAAATCGGTTTTAACAGGTTGAAAACGAATTAAAGTGGTTCCAATGGATCAAACCGGTTCTAGTTTCTATTTTCATGTTTTTTCTCTTTTTATGCTGTTTTGAGCGTATTAGAAGAATTTTACTTTTAAACCGGTTTTAACCGGTTCCAACCGAATCAAAGCAGTTCTAACCTCAATTTTCATGTTTTAAAACTTTATACGCTATTTTGAGCGTAATACAAGAAATTTACTTTTAAACCGCATCAAACCGATTCTCAGCTCAATTTTCATGTTTTCACACTTTATATACTATTTTGAGCGTATTACAAGAATTTATCTTTTAAACCGCATCAAACCGGTTCTAAGCTCAATTTTCATGTTTTCACACTTTATATACTATTTTTAACGTATTACAAGAATTTTACTTTTAAATCGGTTTTAACCGGTTTCAATCGGATCAAACCGATTCTAACCTGATTTTCCATGTTTTTTCTTTTTATATGCTATTTTAGGCGTATTACAAGAATTTTTCTTTTAAACCGATTGAAACCGATTCTTAGCTCAATTTTCATATTTTTACACTTTATATGCTATTTTGAGCGTATTACAAGAATTTTATTTTCAAACCGATTTTAACAAGTTGAAAACGAATTAAAGTGGTTCCAATGGATCAAACCGGTTCTAATTTGTATTTTCATGTTTTTTCTCTTTTTATGCTGTTTTGAGAGCATTAAAAGAATTTCTCTTTTAAACCGGTTTTAACCGGTTTCAATCGTATCAAACCGATTCTAACCTCAATTTTCATGTTTTCAAACTTTATATGCTATGTTGAGCGTGTTACACGAATTTTAGTTTTAAACCGGTTTCCACCTGTTCCAACTGGATCAAACGTGTTCTAACCTGAATTTCCATGTTTTTTCTTTTTATATGCTATTTTGGGCGTATTACAAGAATTTTTCTTTTAAACCGGATCAAACCGATTCTCAGCTCAATTTTCATGTTTCTACACTTTATATGCTATTTTGAGTGTATTACAAAAATTTTATTTTTAAATCGGTTTTAACAGGTTGAAAACGAATTAAAGTGGTTCCAATGGATCAAACCGGTTCTAGTTTCTATTTTCATGTTTTTTCTTTTTTTATGCTGTTTTGAGAGCGTATTAGAAGAATTTCTCTTTTAAACCGGTTTTAACCGGTTCCAATCGGATCACACCGGTTCTAACCTAAATTTCCATGTTTTTTCTCTTTATATGCAATTTTGAGCGTATTAGAAGAATTTTACTTTTAAACCGGTTTTAACCGGTTCCAACCGAATCAAAGCAGTTCTAACCTCAATTCTCATGTTTTCAAACTTTATATGCTATGTTGAGCGTGTTACACGAATTTTACTTTTAAACCGGTTTCCACCTGTTCCAACGGGATCAAACCTGTTCTAACCTGAATTTCCATGTTTTTTCTTTTTATATGCTATTTTGGGCGTATTACAAGAATTTTTCTTTTAAACCGGATCAAACCGATTCTCAGCTCAATTTTCATGTTTCTACACTATATATGCTATTTTGAGTGTATTACAAAAATTTTATTTTTAAATCGGTTTTAACAGGTTGAAAACGAATTAAAGTGGTTCCAATGGATCAAACCGGTTCTAATTTGTATTTTCATGTTTTTTCTCTTTATGTGCTATTTTGAGCGTATTAAAAGAATTTTTCTTTTAAACCGGTTTTAAGCGCTTGAAACCGAATTAAACTGGTTCCAACCGGAACAAACCGGTTCTAACTTCTATTTTCATGTTTTTTCTCTTTATATGCTGTTTTCACCGTATTACAATGATTTTACTTTTAAACCGGTTTTAACCGCTTCAAAACGAATTTAATTGGTTCCAATGGATCAAACCGGTTCTAGTTTCTATTTTCATGTTTTTTCTCTTTTTAAGCTGTTTTGAGCGTTTTAGAAGAATTTCTCTTTTAAACCGGTTTTAACCGGTTCCAACGGGATCAAACCGTTTCTAAGCTTAATTTTCATATTTTTTCACATTATATGCTATTTTGAGCGTATTACAAGAATTTTTCTTTTAAACCGGATCAAACCGGTTCTAAGCTCAATTTTCATGTTTTTTCACTTTAGATGCTGTTTTGAGTTTAATACAAAAATTTTAGTTTTAATCCGGTTCCAACCGGTTCTGAGCTAAATTTTCATGTTTTCACATTTTATATACTATTTTGAGCGTATTACACGAATTTTACTTTTAAACCGGTTTCCACCTGTTCCAACGGGATCAAACCTGTTCTAACCTGAATTTCCATGTTTTTCTTTTTTATATGCTATTTTGGGCGTATTACAAGAATTTTTTCTTTAAACCGGATCAAACCGATTCTCAGCTCAATTTTCATGTTTCTACACTTTATATGCTATTTTGAGCGTATTACAAAATTTTATTTTAAATCGGTTTTAACAAGTTGAAAACGAATTAAAGTGGTTCCAATGGATCAAACCGGTTCTAATTTGTATTTTCATGTTTTTTCTCTTATCTGCTATTTTGAGCGTATTAAAAGAATTTTTCTTTTAAACCAGTTTTAACTGGTTCAAACCGGATGAAAGCAGTTGTAAGAATAATTTTCATGATTTTTCACTTTATATCCTGTTTTCACCATATTACAAGAATTTTTCTTTTAAACCGATTTTAACCGGTTCCAACGGGATCAAACCGGTTCTAAGGTCAATTTTCATATTTTTACACTTTATATGCTATTTTGAGCGTGTTACAAGAATTTTATTTTTAAACCGGTTTTAACAAGTTGAAAACGAATTAAAGTGGTTCCAATGGATCAAACCGGTTCTAGTTTCTATTTTCATGTTTTTTCTCTTTTTATGCTGTTTGAGCGTAATACAAGAATTTTTCTTTTAAACCGCATCAAACCGGTTCTAAGCTGAATTTTCATGTTTTCACACTTTATATACTATTTTGAACGTATTACAAGAATTTTACTTTTAAATCGGTTTTAACCGGTTCCAACGGGATCAAACCTTTTCTAACCTGAATTTCCATGTTTTTTTCTTTTTTATATGCTATTTTGGGCGTATTACAAGAATTTTTCTTTAAACCGGATGAAACCGATTCTCAGCTCAATTTTCATGTTTCTACACTTTATATGCTATCTTGAGCGTATTACAAGAATTTTATTTTCAAACCGATTTTAACAAGTTGAAAACGAATTAAAGTGGTTCCAATGGATCAAACCGGTTCTAATTTGTATTTTCATGTTTTTTCTCTTTTTATGCCGTTTTGAGCGTATTAGAAGAATTTCTCTTTTAAACCGGTTTTAACCGGTTTCAATCGTATCAAACCGATTCTAACCTCAATTTTCATGTTTTCAAACTTTATATGCTATGTTGAGCGTGTTACACGAATTTTAGTTTTAAACCGGTTTCCACCTGTTCCAACGGGATCAAACCTGTTCTAACCTGAATTTCCATGTTTTTTCTTTTTATATGCTATTTTGGGCGTATTACAAGAATTTTTCTTTTAAACCGGATCAAACCGATTCTCAGCTCAATTTTCATGTTTCTACACTTTATATGCTATTTTGAGTGTATTACAAAATTTTATTTTAAATCGGTTTTAACAGGTTGAAAACGAATTAAAGTGGTTCCAATGGATCAAACCGGTTCTAGTTTCTATTTTCATGTTTTTTCTCTTTTTATGCTGTTTTGAGCGTATTAGAAGAATTTTACTTTTAAACCGGTTTTAACCGGTTCCAACCGAATCAAAGCAGTTGTAACCTCAATTTTCATGTTTTCAAACTTTATACGCTATTTTGAGCGTAAAACAAGAATTTTTCTTTTAAACCGCATCAAACCGATTCTCAGCTCAATTTTCATTTTTCACACTTTATATACTATTTTAAGCGTATTACAAGAATTTTTCTTTTAAACCGCATCAAACCGGTTCTAAGCTCAATTTTCATGTTTTCACACTTTATATACTATTTTTAACGTATTACAAGAATTTTACTTTTAAATCGGTTTTAACCGGTTTCAATCGGATCAAACCGATTCTAACCTGATTTTCCATGTTTTTTCTTTTTATATGCTATTTTAGGCGTATTACAAGAATTTTTCTTTTAAACCGGATGAAACCGATTCTTAGCTCAATTTTCATATTTTTACACTTTATATGCTATTTTGAGCGTATTACAAGAATTTTATTTTCAAACCGATTTTAACAAGTTGAAAACGAATTAAAGTGGTTCCAATGGATCAAACCGGTTCTAATTTGTATTTTCATGTTTTTTCTCTTTTTATGCTGTTTTGAGAGCATTAAAAGAATTTCTCTTTTAAACCGGTTTTAACCGGTTTCAATCGTATCAAACCGATTCTAACCTCAATTTTCATGTTTTCAAACTTTATATGCTATGTTGAGCGTGTTACACGAATTTTAGTTTTAAACCGGTTTCCACCTGTTCCAACTGGATCAAACGTGTTCTAACCTGAATTTCCATGTTTTTTCTTTTTATATGCTATTTTGGGCGTATTACAAGAATTTTTCTTTTAAACCGGATCAAACCGATTCTCAGCTCAATTTTCATGTTTCTACACTTTATATGCTATTTTGAGTGTATTACAAAAATTTTATTTTTAAATCGGTTTTAACAGGTTGAAAACGAATTAAAGTGGTTCCAATGGATCAAACCGGTTCTAGTTTCTATTTTCATGTTTTTTTTTTTTTTTATGCTGTTTTGAGAGCGTATTAGAAGAATTTCTCTTTTAAACCGGTTTTAACCGGTTCCAATCGGATCACACCGGTTCTAACCTAAATTTCCATGTTTTTTCTCTTTATATGCAATTTTGAGCGTATTAGAAGAATTTTACTTTTAAACCGGTTTTAACCGGTTCCAACCGAATCAAAGCAGTTCTAACCTCAATTCTCATGTTTTCAAACTTTATATGCTATGTTGAGCGTGTTACACGAATTTTACTTTTAAACCGGTTTCCACCTGTTCCAACGGGATCAAACCTGTTCTAACCTGAATTTCCATGTTTTTTCTTTTTATATGCTATTTTGGGCGTATTACAAGAATTTTTCTTTTAAACCGGATCAAACCGATTCTCAGCTCAATTTTCATGTTTCTACACTTTATATGCTATTTTGAGTGTATTACAAAAATTTTATTTTTAAATCGGTTTTAACAGGTTGAAAACGAATTAAAGTGGTTCCAATGGATCAAACCGGTTCTAGTTTCTATTTTCATGTTTTTTCTCTTTTTATGCTGTTTTGAGCGTATTAGAAGAATTTTACTTTTAAACCGGTTTTAACCGGTTCCAACCGAATCAAAGCAGTTCTAACCTCAATTTTCATGTTTTAAAACTTTATACGCTATTTTGAGCGTAATACAAGAAATTTACTTTTAAACCGCATCAAACCGATTCTCAGCTCAATTTTCATGTTTTCACACTTTATATACTATTTTGAGCGTATTACAAGAATTTATCTTTTAAACCGCATCAAACCGGTTCTAAGCTCAATTTTCATGTTTTCACACTTTATATACTATTTTTAACGTATTACAAGAATTTTACTTTTAAATCGGTTTTAACCGGTTTCAATCGGATCAAACCGATTCTAACCTGATTTTCCATGTTTTTTCTTTTTATATGCTATTTTAGGCGTATTACAAGAATTTTTCTTTTAAACCGGATGAAACCGATTCTTAGCTCAATTTTCATATTTTTACACTTTATATGCTATTTTGAGCGTATTACAAGAATTTTATTTTCAAACCGATTTTAACAAGTTGAAAACGAATTAAAGTGGTTCCAATGGATCAAACCGGTTCTAATTTGTATTTTCATGTTTTTTCTCTTTTTATGCTGTTTTGAGAGCATTAAAAGAATTTCTCTTTTAAACCGGTTTTAACCGGTTTCAATCGTATCAAACCGATTCTAACCTCAATTTTCATGTTTTCAAACTTTATATGCTATGTTGAGCGTGTTACACGAATTTTAGTTTTAAACCGGTTTCCACCTGTTCCAACTGGATCAAACGTGTTCTAACCTGAATTTCCATGTTTTTCTTTTATATGCTATTTTGGGCGTATTACAAGAATTTTTCTTTTAAACCGGATCAAACCGATTCTCAGCTCAATTTTCATGTTTCTACACTTTATATGCTATTTTGAGTGTATTACAAAAATTTTATTTTTAAATCGGTTTTAACAGGTTGAAAACGAATTAAAGTGGTTCCAATGGATCAAACCGGTTCTAGTTTCTATTTTCATGTTTTTTCTTTTTTTATGCTGTTTTGAGAGCGTATTAGAAGAATTTCTCTTTTAAACCGGTTTTAACCGGTTCCAATCGGATCACACCGGTTCTAACCTAAATTTCCATGTTTTTTCTCTTTATATGCAATTTTGAGCGTATTAGAAGAATTTTACTTTTAAACCGGTTTTAACCGGTTCCAACCGAATCAAAGCAGTTCTAACCTCAATTCTCATGTTTTCAAACTTTATATGCTATGTTGAGCGTGTTACACGAATTTTACTTTTAAACCGGTTTCCACCTGTTCCAACGGGATCAAACCTGTTCTAACCTGAATTTCCATGTTTTTTCTTTTTATATGCTATTTTGGGCGTATTACAAGAATTTTTCTTTTAAACCGGATCAAACCGATTCTCAGCTCAATTTTCATGTTTCTACACTATATATGCTATTTTGAGTGTATTACAAAAATTTTATTTTTAAATCGGTTTTAACAGGTTGAAAACGAATTAAAGTGGTTCCAATGGATCAAACCGGTTCTAATTTGTATTTTCATGTTTTTTCTCTTTATGTGCTATTTTGAGCGTATTAAAAGAATTTTTCTTTTAAACCGGTTTTAAGCGCTTGAAACCGAATTAAACTGGTTCCAACCGGAACAAACCGGTTCTAACTTCTATTTTCATGTTTTTTCTCTTTATATGCTGTTTTCACCGTATTACAATGATTTTACTTTTAAACCGGTTTTAACCGCTTCAAAACGAATTTAATTGGTTCCAATGGATCAAACCGGTTCTAGTTTCTATTTTCATGTTTTTTCTCTTTTTAAGCTGTTTTGAGCGTTTTAGAAGAATTTCTCTTTTAAACCGGTTTTAACCGGTTCCAACGGGATCAAACCGTTTCTAAGCTTAATTTTCATATTTTTTCACATTATATGCTATTTTGAGCGTATTACAAGAATTTTTCTTTTAAACCGGATCAAACCGGTTCTAAGCTCAATTTTCATGTTTTTTCACTTTAGATGCTGTTTTGAGTTTAATACAAAAATTTTAGTTTTAATCCGGTTCCAACCGGTTCTGAGCTAAATTTTCATGTTTTCACATTTTATATACTATTTTGAGCGTATTACACGAATTTTACTTTTAAACCGGTTTCCACCTGTTCCAACGGGATCAAACCTGTTCTAACCTGAATTTCCATGTTTTTTCTTTTTATATGCTATTTTGGGCGTATTACAAGAATTTTTCTTTTAAACCGGATCAAACCGATTCTCAGCTCAATTTTCATGTTTCTACACTTTATATGCTATTTTGAGCGTATTACAAAAATTTTATTTTAAATCGGTTTTAACAAGTTGAAAACGAATTAAAGTGGTTCCAATGGATCAAACCGGTTCTAATTTGTATTTTCATGTTTTTTCTCTTATCTGCTTTTTTGAGCGTATTAAAAGAATTTTTCTTTTAAACCAGTTTTAACTGGTTCAAACCGGATGAAAGCAGTTGTAAGAATAATTTTCATGATTTTTCACTTTATATCCTGTTTTCACCATATTACAAGAATTTTTCTTTTAAACCGATTTTAACCGGTTCACACGGGATCAAACCGGTTCTAAGGTCAATTTTCATATTTTTACACTTTATATGCTATTTTGAGCGTGTTACAAGAATTTTATTTTTAAACCGGTTTTAACAAGTTGAAAACGAATTAAAGTGGTTCCAATGGATCAAACCGGTTCTAGTTTCTATTTTCATGTTTTTTCTCTTTTTATGCTGTTTGAGCGTAATACAAGAATTTTTCTTTTAAACCGCATCAAACCGGTTCTAAGCTGAATTTTCATGTTTTCACACTTTATATACTATTTTGAACGTATTACAAGAATTTTACTTTTAAATCGGTTTTAACCGGTTCCAACGGGATCAAACCTTTTCTAACCTGAATTTCCATGTTTTTTCTTTTTATATGCTATTTTGGGCGTATTACAAGAATTTTTCTTTTAAACCGGATGAAACCGATTCTCAGCTCAATTTTCATGTTTCTACACTTTATATGCTATCTTGAGCGTATTACAAGAATTTTATTTTCAAACCGATTTTAACAAGTTGAAAACGAATTAAAGTGGTTCCAATGGATCAAACCGGTTCTAATTTGTATTTTCATGTTTTTTCTCTTTTTATGCCGTTTTGAGCGTATTAGAAGAATTTCTCTTTTAAACCGGTTTTAACCGGTTTCAATCGTATCAAACCGATTCTAACCTCAATTTTCATGTTTTCAAACTTTATATGCTATGTTGAGCGTGTTACACGAATTTTAGTTTTAAACCGGTTTCCACCTGTTCCAACTGGATCAAACGTGTTCTAACCTGAATTTCCATGTTTTTCCTTTTTATATGCTATTTTGGGCGTATTACAAGAATTTTTCTTTTAAACCGGATCAAACCGATTCTCAGCTCAATTTTCATGTTTCTACACTTTATATGCTATTTTGAGTGTATTACAAAATTTTATTTTTAAATCGGTTTTAACAGGTTGAAAACGAATTAAAGTGGTTCCAATGGATCAAACCGGTTCTAGTTTCTATTTTCATGTTTTTTCTCTTTTTATGCTGTTTTGAGCGTATTAGAAGAATTTTACTTTTAAACCGGTTTTAACCGGTTCCAACCGAATCAAAGCAGTTCTAACCTCAATTTTCATGTTTTAAAACTTTATACGCTATTTTGAGCGTAATACAAGAAATTTACTTTTAAACCGCATCAAACCGATTCTCAGCTCAATTTTCATTTTTCACACTTTATATACTATTTTGAGCGTATTACAAGAATTTTTCTTTTAAACCGCATCAAACCGGTTCTAAGCTCAATTTTCATGTTTTCACACTTTATATACTATTTTGAATGTATTACAAGAATTTTACTTTTAAATCGGTTTTAACCGGTTTCAATCGGATCAAACCGGTTCTAACCTGATTTTCCATGTTTTTCTTTTTATATGCTATTTTAGGCGTATTACAAGAATTTTTCTTTTAAACCGGATGAAACCGATTCTTAGCTCAATTTTCATATTTTTTACACTTTATATGCTATTTTGAGCGTATTACAAGAATTTTATTTTCAAACCGATTTTAACAAGTTGAAAACGAATTAAAGTGGTTCCAATGGATCAAACCGGTTCTAATTTGTATTTTCATGTTTTTTCTCTTTTATGCTGTTTTGAGAGCATTAAAAGAATTTCTCTTTTAAACCGGTTTTAACCGGTTTCAATCGTATCAAACCGATTCTAACCTCAATTTTCATGTTTTCAAACTTTATATGCTATGTTGAGCGTGTTACACGAATTTTAGTTTTAAACCGGTTTCCACCTGTTCCAACTGGATCAAACGTGTTCTAACCTGAATTTCCATGTTTTTTCTTTTTATATGCTATTTTGGGCGTATTACAAGAATTTTTCTTTTAAACCGGATCAAACCGATTCTCAGCTCAATTTTCATGTTTCTACACTTTATATGCTATTTTGAGTGTATTACAAAAATTTTATTTTTAAATCGGTTTTAACAGGTTGAAAACGAATTAAAGTGGTTCCAATGGATCAAACCGGTTCTAGTTTCTATTTTCATGTTTTTTCTCTTTATGTGCTATTTTGAGCGTATTAAAAGAATTTTTCTTTTAAACCGGTTTTAAGCGCTTGAAACCGAATTAAACTGGTTCCAACCGGAACAAACCGGTTCTAACTTCTATTTTCATGTTTTTCTCTTTATATGCTGTTTTCACCGTATTACAATGATTTTACTTTTAAACCGGTTTTAACCGCTTCAAAACGAATTTAATTGGTTCCAATGGATCAAACCGGTTCTAGTTTCTATTTTCATGTTTTTTCTCTTTTTAAGCTGTTTTGAGCGTTTTAGAAGAATTTCTCTTTTAAACCGGTTTTAACCGGTTCCAACGGGATCAAACCGTTTCTAAGCTTAATTTTCATATTTTTTCACATTATATGCTATTTTGAGCGTATTACAAGAATTTTTCTTTTAAACCGGATCAAACCGGTTCTAAGCTCAATTTTCATGTTTTTCACTTTAGATGCTGTTTTGAGTTTAATACAAAAATTTTAGTTTTAATCCGGTTCCAACCGGTTCTGAGCTAAATTTTCATGTTTTCACATTTTATATACTATTTTGAGCGTATTACACGAATTTTACTTTTAAACCGGTTTCCACCTGTTCCAACGGGATCAAACCTGTTCTAACCTGAATTTCCATGTTTTTTCTTTTTATATGCTATTTTGGGCGTATTACAAGAATTTTTCTTTTAAACCGGATCAAACCGATTCTCAGCTCAATTTTCATGTTTCTACACTTTATATGCTATTTTGAGTGTATTACAAAATTTTATTTTAAATCGGTTTTAACAGGTTGAAAACGAATTAAAGTGGTTCCAATGGATCAAACCGGTTCTAATTTGTATTTTCATGTTTTTTCTCTTTATGTGCTATTTTGAGCGTATTAAAAGAATTTTTCTTTTAAACCGGTTTTAAGCGCTTGAAACCGAATTAAACTGGTTCCAACCGGAACAAACCGGTTCTAACTTCTATTTTCATGTTTTTTCTCTTTATATGCTGTTTTCACCGTATTACAATGATTTTACTTTTAAACCGGTTTTAACCGCTTCAAAACGAATTTAATTGGTTCCAATGGATCAAACCGGTTCTAGTTTCTATTTTCATGTTTTTTTCTTTTTTTAAGCTGTTTTGAGCGTTTTAGAAGAATTTCTCTTTTAAACCGGTTTTAACCGGTTCCAACGGATCAAACCGTTTCTAAGCTTAATTTTCATATTTTTTCACATTATATGCTATTTTGAGCGTATTACAAGAATTTTTCTTTTAAACCGGATCAAACCGGTTCTCAGCTCAATTTTCATGTTTTTTCACTTTAGATGCTGTTTTGAGTTTAATACAAAATTTTAGTTTTAATCCGGTTCCAACCGGTTCTGAGCTAAATTTTCATGTTTTCACATTTTATATACTATTTTGAGCGTATTACACGAATTTTACTTTTAAACCGGTTTCCACCTGTTCCAACGGGATCAAACCTGTTCTAACCTGAATTTCCATGTTTTTTCTTTTTATATGCTATTTTGGGCGTATTACAAGAATTTTTCTTTTAAACCGGATCAAACCGATTCTCAGCTCAATTTTCATGTTTCTACACTTTATATGCTATTTTGAGCGTATTACAAAATTTTATTTTAAATCGGTTTTAACAAGTTGAAAACGAATTAAAGTGGTTCCAATGGATCAAACCGGTTCTAATTTGTATTTTCATGTTTTTTCTCTTATCTGCTATTTTGAGCGTATTAAAAGAATTTTTCTTTTAAACCAGTTTTAACTGGTTCAAACCGGATGAAAGCAGTTGTAAGAATAATTTTCATGATTTTTCACTTTATATCCTGTTTTCACCATATTACAAGAATTTTTCTTTTAAACCGATTTTAACCGGTTCACACGGGATCAAACCGGTTCTAAGGTCAATTTTCATATTTTTACACTTTATATGCTATTTTGAGCGTATTACAAGAATTTTATTTTTAAACCGGTTTTAACAAGTTGAAAACGAATTAAAGTGGTTCCAATGGATCAAACCGGTTCTAGTTTCTATTTTCATGTTTTTTCTCTTTTTATGCTGTTTTGAGCGTATTAGAAGAATTTTACTTTTAAACCGGTTTTAACCGGTTCCAACCGAATCAAAGCAGTTCTAACCTCAATTTTCATGTTTTAAAACTTTATACGCTATTTTGAGCGTAATACAAAAATTTTTCTTTAAACCGCATCAAACCGATTCTCAGCTCAATTTTCATGTTTTCACACTTTATATACTATTTTGAGCGTATTACAAGAATTTATCTTTTAAACCGCATCAAACCGGTTCTAAGCTCAATTTTCATGTTTTCACACTTTATATACTATTTTTAACGTATTACAAGAATTTTACTTTTAAATCGGTTTTAACCGGTTTCAATCGGATCAAACCGATTCTAACCTGATTTTCCATGTTTTTTTTTTTTTTATATGCTATTTTAGGCGTATTACAAGAATTTTTCTTTTAAACCGGATGAAACCGATTCTTAGCTCAATTTTCATATTTTTACACTTTATATGCTATTTTGAGCGTATTACAAGAATTTTATTTTCAAACCGATTTTAACAAGTTGAAAACGAATTAAAGTGGTTCCAATGGATCAAACCGGTTCTAATTTGTATTTTCATGTTTTTTCTCTTTTTATGCTGTTTTGAGAGCATTAAAGAATTTCTCTTTAAACCGGTTTTAACCGGTTTCAATCGTATCAAACCGATTCTAACCTCAATTTTCATGTTTTCAAACTTTATATGCTATGTTGAGCGTGTTACACGAATTTTAGTTTTAAACCGGTTTCCACCTGTTCCAACTGGATCAAACGTGTTCTAACCTGAATTTCCATGTTTTTCTTTTTTATATGCTATTTTGGGCGTATTACAAGAATTTTTCTTTTAAACCGGATCAAACCGATTCTCAGCTCAATTTTCATGTTTCTACACTTTATATGCTATTTTGAGTGTATTACAAAAATTTTATTTTTAAATCGGTTTTAACAGGTTGAAAACGAATTAAAGTGGTTCCAATGGATCAAACCGGTTCTAGTTTCTATTTTCATGTTTTTTCTTTTTTTATGCTGTTTTGAGAGCGTATTAGAAGAATTTCTCTTTTAAACCGGTTTTAACCGGTTCCAATCGGATCACACCGGTTCTAACCTAAATTTCCATGTTTTTTCTCTTTATATGCAATTTTGAGCGTATTAGAAGAATTTTACTTTTAAACCGGTTTTAACCGGTTCCAACCGAATCAAAGCAGTTCTAACCTCAATTCTCATGTTTTCAAACTTTATATGCTATGTTGAGCGTGTTACACGAATTTTACTTTTAAACCGGTTTCCACCTGTTCCAACGGGATCAAACCTGTTCTAACCTGAATTTCCATGTTTTTCTTTTTTATATGCTATTTTGGGCGTATTACAAGAATTTTTCTTTTAAACCGGATCAAACCGATTCTCAGCTCAATTTTCATGTTTCTACACTATATATGCTATTTTGAGTGTATTACAAAAATTTTATTTTTAAATCGGTTTTAACAGGTTGAAAACGAATTAAAGTGGTTCCAATGGATCAAACCGGTTCTAATTTGTATTTTCATGTTTTTTCTCTTTATGTGCTATTTTGAGCGTATTAAAAGAATTTTTCTTTTAAACCGGTTTTAAGCGCTTGAAACCGAATTAAACTGGTTCCAACCGGAACAAACCGGTTCTAACTTCTATTTTCATGTTTTTTCTCTTTATATGCTGTTTTCACCGTATTACAATGATTTTACTTTTAAACCGGTTTTAACGGCTTCATAAAGGAATTTAATTGGTTCCAATGGATCAAACCGGTTCTAGTTTCTATTTTCATGTTTTTTCTCTTTTTAAGCTGTTTTGAGCGTTTTAGAAGAATTTCTCTTTTAAACCGGTTTTAACCGGTTCCAACGGGATCAAACCGTTTCTAAGCTTAATTTTCATATTTTTTCACATTATATGCTATTTTGAGCGTATTACAAGAATTTTTCTTTTAAACCGGATCAAACCGGTTCTAAGCTCAATTTTCATGTTTTTCACTTTAGATGCTGTTTTGAGTTTAATACAAAAATTTTAGTTTTAATCCGGTTCCAACCGGTTCTGAGCTAAATTTTCATGTTTTCACATTTTATATACTATTTTGAGCGTATTACACGAATTTTACTTTTAAACCGGTTTCCACCTGTTCCAACGGGATCAAACCTGTTCTAACCTGAATTTCCATGTTTTTTCTTTTTATATGCTATTTTGGGCGTATTACAAGAATTTTTCTTTTAAACCGGATCAAACCGATTCTCAGCTCAATTTTCATGTTTCTACACTTTATATGCTATTTTGAGCGTATTACAAAATTTTATTTTAAATCGGTTTTAACAAGTTGAAAACGAATTAAAGTGGTTCCAATGGATCAAACCGGTTCTAATTTGTATTTTCATGTTTTTTTCTCTTATCTGCTATTTTGAGCGTATTAAAAGAATTTTTCTTTTAAACCAGTTTTAACTGGTTCAAACCGGATGAAAGCAGTTGTAAGAATAATTTTCATGATTTTTCACTTTATATCCTGTTTTCACCATATTACAAGAATTTTTCTTTTAAACCGATTTTAACCGGTTCCAACGGGATCAAACCGGTTCTAAGGTCAATTTTCATATTTTTACACTTTATATGCTATTTTGAGCGTATTACAAGAATTTTATTTTTAAACCGGTTTTAACAAGTTGAAAACGAATTAAAGTGGTTCCAATGGATCAAACCGGTTCTAGTTTCTATTTTCATGTTTTTTCTCTTTTTATGCTGTTTGAGCGTAATACAAGAATTTTTCTTTTAAACCGCATCAAACCGGTTCTAAGCTGAATTTTCATGTTTTCACACTTTATATACTATTTTGAACGTATTACAAGAATTTTACTTTTAAATCGGTTTTAACCGGTTCCAACGGGATCAAACCTTTTCTAACCTGAATTTCCATGTTTTTTCTTTTTATATGCTATTTTGGGCGTATTACAAGAATTTTTCTTTTAAACCGGATGAAACCGATTCTCAGCTCAATTTTCATGTTTCTACACTTTATATGCTATCTTGAGCGTATTACAAGAATTTTATTTTCAAACCGATTTTAACAAGTTGAAAACGAATTAAAGTGGTTCCAATGGATCAAACCGGTTCTAATTTGTATTTTCATGTTTTTTCTCTTTTTATGCTGTTTTGAGAGCATTAAAAGAATTTCTCTTTTAAACCGGTTTTAACCGGTTTCAATCGTATCAAACCGATTCTAACCTCAATTTTCATGTTTTCAAACTTTATATGCTATGTTGAGCGTGTTACACGAATTTTAGTTTTAAACCGGTTTCCACCTGTTCCAACTGGATCAAACGTGTTCTAACCTGAATTTCCATGTTTTTTCTTTTTATATGCTATTTTGGGCGTATTACAAGAATTTTTCTTTTAAACCGGATCAAACCGATTCTCAGCTCAATTTTCATGTTTCTACACTTTATATGCTATTTTGAGTGTATTACAAAAATTTTATTTTTAAATCGGTTTTAACAGGTTGAAAACGAATTAAAGTGGTTCCAATGGATCAAACCGGTTCTAGTTTCTATTTTCATGTTTTTTCTCTTTATGTGCTATTTTGAGCGTATTAAAAGAATTTTTCTTTTAAACCGGTTTTAAGCGCTTGAAACCGAATTAAACTGGTTCCAACCGGAACAAACCGGTTCTAACTTCTATTTTCATGTTTTTTCTCTTTATATGCTGTTTTCACCGTATTACAATGATTTTACTTTTAAACCGGTTTTAACCGCTTCAAAACGAATTTAATTGGTTCCAATGGATCAAACCGGTTCTAGTTTCTATTTTCATGTTTTTTCTCTTTTTTGCTGTTTTGAGCGTTTTAGAAGAATTTCTCTTTTAAACCGGTTTTAACCGGTTCCAACGGGATCAAACCGTTTCTAAGCTTAATTTTCATATTTTTTCACATTATATGCTATTTTGAGCGTATTACAAGAATTTTTCTTTTAAACCGGATCAAACCGGTTCTAAGCTCAATTTTCATGTTTTTCACTTTAGATGCTGTTTTGAGTTTAATACAAAATTTTTAGTTTTAACCGGTTCCAACCGGTTCTGAGCTAAATTTTCATGTTTTCACATTTTATATACTATTTTGAGCGTATTACACGAATTTTACTTTTAAACCGGTTTCCACCTGTTCCAACGGGATCAAACCTGTTCTAACCTGAATTTCCATGTTTTTCTTTTTTTTATATGCTATTTTGGGCGTATTACAAGAATTTTTCTTTTAAACCGGATCAAACCGATTCTCAGCTCAATTTTCATGTTTCTACACTATATATGCTATTTTGAGTGTATTACAAAAATTTTATTTTTAAATCGGTTTTAACAGGTTGAAAACGAATTAAAGTGGTTCCAATGGATCAAACCGGTTCTAATTTGTATTTTCATGTTTTTCTCTTTATGTGCTATTTTGAGCGTATTAAAAGAATTTTTCTTTTAAACCGGTTTTAAGCGCTTGAAACCGAATTAAACTGGTTCCAACCGGAACAAACCGGTTCTAACTTCTATTTTCATGTTTTTCTCTTTATATGCTGTTTTCACCGTATTACAATGATTTTACTTTTAAACCGGTTTTAACCGCTTCAAAACGAATTTAATTGGTTCCAATGGATCAAACCGGTTCTAGTTTCTATTTTCATGTTTTTTCTCTTTTTAAGCTGTTTTGAGCGTTTTAGAAGAATTTCTCTTTTAAACCGGTTTTAACCGGTTCCAACGGGATCAAACCGGTTCTAAGCTTAATTTTCATATTTTTTCACATTATATGCTATTTTGAGCGTATTACAAGAATTTTTCTTTTAAACCGGATCAAACCGGTTCTAAGCTCAATTTTCATGTTTTTTCACTTTAGATGCTGTTTTGAGTTTAATACAAAAATTTTAGTTTTAATCCGGTTCCAACCGGTTCTGAGCTAAATTTTCATGTTTTCACATTTTATATACTATTTTGAGCGTATTACACGAATTTTACTTTTAAACCGGTTTCCACCTGTTCCAACGGGATCAAACCTGTTCTAACCTGAATTTCCATGTTTTTTCTTTTTATATGCTATTTTGGGCGTATTACAAGAATTTTTCTTTTAAACCGGATCAAACCGATTCTCAGCTCAATTTTCATGTTTCTACACTTTATATGCTATTTTGAGCGTATTACAAAAATTTTATTTTTAAATCGGTTTTAACAAGTTGAAAACGAATTAAAGTGGTTCCAATGGATCAAACCGGTTCTAATTTGTATTTTCATGTTTTTTCTCTTATCTGCTATTTTGAGCGTATTAAAAGAATTTTTCTTTTAAACCAGTTTTAACTGGTTCAAACCGGATGAAAGCAGTTGTAAGAATAATTTTCATGATTTTTCACTTTATATCCTGTTTTCACCATATTACAAGAATTTTTCTTTTAAACCGATTTTAACCGGTTCACACGGGATCAAACCGGTTCTAAGGTCAATTTTCATATTTTTACACTTTATATGCTATTTTGAGCGTGTTACAAGAATTTTATTTTTAAACCGGTTTTAACAAGTTGAAAACGAATTAAAGTGGTTCCAATGGATCAAACCGGTTCTAGTTTCTATTTTCATGTTTTTTCTCTTTTTATGCTGTTTTGAGCGTATTAGAAGAATTTTACTTTTAAACCGGTTTTAACCGGTTCCAACCGAATCAAAGCAGTTCTAACCTCAATTTTCATGTTTTAAAACTTTATACGCTATTTTGAGCGTAATACAAGAAATTTACTTTTAAACCGCATCAAACCGATTCTCAGCTCAATTTTCATGTTTTCACACTTTATATACTATTTTGAGCGTATTACAAGAATTTATCTTTTAAACCGCATCAAACCGGTTCTAAGCTCAATTTTCATGTTTTCACACTTTATATACTATTTTTAACGTATTACAAGAATTTTACTTTTAAATCGGTTTTAACCGGTTTCAATCGGATCAAACCGATTCTAACCTGATTTTCCATGTTTTTTCTTTTTATATGCTATTTTAGGCGTATTACAAGAATTTTTCTTTTAAACCGGATGAAACCGATTCTTAGCTCAATTTTCATATTTTTACACTTTATATGCTATTTTGAGCGTATTACAAGAATTTTATTTTCAAACCGATTTTAACAAGTTGAAAACGAATTAAAGTGGTTCCAATGGATCAAACCGGTTCTAATTTGTATTTTCATGTTTTTTCTCTTTTTATGCTGTTTTGAGAGCATTAAAAGAATTTCTCTTTTAAACCGGTTTTAACCGGTTTCAATCGTATCAAACCGATTCTAACCTCAATTTTCATGTTTTCAAACTTTATATGCTATGTTGAGCGTGTTACACGAATTTTAGTTTTAAACCGGTTTCCACCTGTTCCAACTGGATCAAACGTGTTCTAACCTGAATTTCCATGTTTTTTCTTTTTATATGCTATTTTGGGCGTATTACAAGAATTTTTCTTTTAAACCGGATCAAACCGATTCTCAGCTCAATTTTCATGTTTCTACACTTTATATGCTATTTTGAGTGTATTACAAAATTTTATTTTTAAATCGGTTTTAACAGGTTGAAAACGAATTAAAGTGGTTCCAATGGATCAAACCGGTTCTAGTTTCTATTTTCATGTTTTTCTTTTTTTTTATGCTGTTTTGAGAGCGTATTAGAAGAATTTCTCTTTTAAACCGGTTTTAACCGGTTCCAATCGGATCACACCGGTTCTAACCTAAATTTCCATGTTTTTCTCTTTATATGCAATTTTGAGCGTATTAGAAGAATTTTACTTTTAAACCGGTTTTAACCGGTTCCAACCGAATCAAAGCAGTTCTAACCTCAATTCTCATGTTTTCAAACTTTATATGCTATGTTGAGCGTGTTACACGAATTTTACTTTTAAACCGGTTTCCACCTGTTCCAACGGGATCAAACCTGTTCTAACCTGAATTTCCATGTTTTTTCTTTTTATATGCTATTTTGGGCGTATTACAAGAATTTTTCTTTTAAACCGGATCAAACCGATTCTCAGCTCAATTTTCATGTTTCTACACTATATATGCTATTTTGAGTGTATTACAAAAATTTTATTTTTAAATCGGTTTTAACAGGTTGAAAACGAATTAAAGTGGTTCCAATGGATCAAACCGGTTCTAATTTGTATTTTCATGTTTTTCTCTTTATGTGCTATTTTGAGCGTATTAAAAGAATTTTTCTTTTAAACCGGTTTTAAGCGCTTGAAACCGAATTAAACTGGTTCCAACCGGAACAAACCGGTTCTAACTTCTATTTTCATGTTTTTTCTCTTTATATGCTGTTTTCACCGTATTACAATGATTTTACTTTTAAACCGGTTTTAACGGCTTCATAAAGGAATTTAATTGGTTCCAATGGATCAAACCGGTTCTAGTTTCTATTTTCATGTTTTTTCTCTTTTTAAGCTGTTTTGAGCGTTTTAGAAGAATTTCTCTTTTAAACCGGTTTTAACCGGTTCCAACGGGATCAAACCGTTTCTAAGCTTAATTTTCATATTTTTTCACATTATATGCTATTTTGAGCGTATTACAAGAATTTTTCTTTTAAACCGGATCAAACCGGTTCTAAGCTCAATTTTCATGTTTTTTCACTTTAGATGCTGTTTTGAGTTTAATACAAAAATTTTAGTTTTAATCCGGTTCCAACCGGTTCTGAGCTAAATTTTCATGTTTTCACATTTTATATACTATTTTGAGCGTATTACACGAATTTTACTTTTAAACCGGTTTCCACCTGTTCCAACGGGATCAAACCTGTTCTAACCTGAATTTCCATGTTTTTTCTTTTTATATGCTATTTTGGGCGTATTACAAGAATTTTTCTTTTAAACCGGATCAAACCGATTCTCAGCTCAATTTTCATGTTTCTACACTTTATATGCTATTTTGAGCGTATTACAAAAATTTTATTTTTAAATCGGTTTTAACAAGTTGAAAACGAATTAAAGTGGTTCCAATGGATCAAACCGGTTCTAATTTGTATTTTCATGTTTTTTCTCTTATCTGCTATTTTGAGCGTATTAAAAGAATTTTTCTTTTAAACCAGTTTTAACTGGTTCAAACCGGATGAAAGCAGTTGTAAGAATAATTTTCATGATTTTTCACTTTATATCCTGTTTTCACCATATTACAAGAATTTTTTCTTTTAAACCGATTTTAACCGGTTCCAACGGATCAAACCGGTTCTAAGGTCAATTTTCATATTTTTTACACTTTATATGCTATTTTGAGCGTGTTACAAGAATTTTATTTTTAAACCGGTTTTAACAAGTTGAAAACGAATTAAAGTGGTTCCAATGGATCAAACCGGTTCTAGTTTCTATTTTCATGTTTTTTCTCTTTTTATGCTGTTTGAGCGTAATACAAGAATTTTTCTTTTAAACCGCATCAAACCGGTTCTAAGCTGAATTTTCATGTTTTCACACTTTATATACTATTTTGAACGTATTACAAGAATTTTACTTTTAAATCGGTTTTAACCGGTTCCAACGGGATCAAACCTTTTCTAACCTGAATTTCCATGTTTTTTCTTTTTATATGCTATTTTGGGCGTATTACAAGAATTTTTCTTTTAAACCGGATGAAACCGATTCTCAGCTCAATTTTCATGTTTCTACACTTTATATGCTATTTTGAGCGTATTACAAGAATTTTATTTTCAAACCGATTTTAACAAGTTGAAAACGAATTAAAGTGGTTCCAATGGATCAAACCGGTTCTAATTTGTATTTTCATGTTTTTTCTCTTTTTATGCTGTTTTGAGCGTATTAGAAGAATTTCTCTTTTAAACCGGTTTTAACCGGTTTCAATCGTATCAAACCGATTCTAACCTCAATTTTCATGTTTTCAAACTTTATATGCTATGTTGAGCGTGTTACACGAATTTTAGTTTTAAACCGGTTTCCACCTGTTCCAACTGGATCAAACGTGTTCTAACCTGAATTTCCATGTTTTTTCTTTTTATATGCTATTTTGGGCGTATTACAAGAATTTTTCTTTTAAACCGGATCAAACCGATTCTCAGCTCAATTTTCATGTTTCTACACTTTATATGCTATTTTGAGTGTATTACAAAAATTTTATTTTTAAATCGGTTTTAACAGGTTGAAAACGAATTAAAGTGGTTCCAATGGATCAAACCGGTTCTAGTTTCTATTTTCATGTTTTTTCTTTTTTTATGCTGTTTTGAGAGCGTATTAGAAGAATTTCTCTTTTAAACCGGTTTTAACCGGTTCCAATCGGATCACACCGGTTCTAAGCTTAATTTTCATATTTTTTCACATTATATGCTATTTTGAGCGTATTACAAGAATTTTTCTTTTAAACCGGATCAAACCGGTTCTAAGCTCAATTTTCATGTTTTTTCACTTTAGATGCTGTTTTGAGTTTAATACAAAAATTTTAGTTTTAATCCGGTTCCAACCGGTTCTGAGCTAAATTTTCATGTTTTCACATTTTATATACTATTTTGAGCGTATTACACGAATTTTACTTTTAAACCGGTTTCCACCTGTTCCAACGGGATCAAACCTGTTCTAACCTGAATTTCCATGTTTTTTCTTTTTATATGCTATTTTGGGCGTATTACAAGAATTTTCTTTTAAACCGGATCAAACCGATTCTCAGCTCAATTTTCATGTTTCTACACTTTATATGCTATTTTGAGCGTATTACAAAAATTTTATTTTTAAATCGGTTTTAACAAGTTGAAAACGAATTAAATTCCTATGGATCAAACCGGTTCTAATTTTATTTTCATGTTTTTTCTCTTATCTGCTATTTTGAGCGTATTAAAAGAATTTTTCTTTTAAACCGGTTTTAACTGGTTCAAACCGGATCAAACCAGTTCTAAGAATAATTTTCATGTTTTTCACTTTATATCCTGTTTTCACCATATTACAAGAATTTTTCTTTTAAACCGATTTTAACCTGTTCCAACGGGATCAAACCGGTTCTAAGGTCAATTTTCATATTTTTACACTTTATATGCTATTTTGAGCGTGTTACAAGAATTTTATTTTTAAACCGGTTTTAACAAGTTGAAAACGAATTAAAGTGGTTCCAATGGATCAAACCGGTTCTAGTTTCTATTTTCATGTTTTTTCTCTTTTTATGCTGTTTGAGCGTAATACAAGAATTTTTCTTTTAAACCGCATCAAACCGGTTCTAAGCTGAACTTTCATGTTTTCACACTTTATATACTATTTTGAACGTATTACAAGAATTTTACTTTTAAATCGGTTTTAACCGGTTCCAGCAAGATCAAACCTTTTCTAACCTGAATTTCCATGTTTTTTCTTTTTATATGCTATTTTGGGCGTATTACAAGAATTTTTCTTTTAAACCGGATGAAACCGATTCTCAGCTCAATTTTCATGTTTCTACACTTTATATGCTATCTTGAGCGTATTACAAGAATTTTATTTTCAAACCGATTTTAACAAGTTGAAAACGAATTAAAGTGGTTCCAATGGATCAAACCGGTTCTAATTTGTATTTTCATGTTTTTTCTCTTTTTATGCTGTTTTGAGCGTATTAGAAGAATTTCTCTTTTAAACCGATTTTAACCGGTTCCAATCGTATCAAACCGATTCTAACCTCTATTTTCATGTTTTCACACTTTATATACTATTTTGAGCGTATTAGAAGAATTTTATTTTTAAACCGGTTTTAACAAGTTGAAAACGAATTAAAGTGGTTCCAATGGATCACACCGGTTCTAGTTTCTATTTTCATGTTTTTTCTTTTTTTATGCTGTTTTGAGAGCGTATTAGAAGAATTTCTCTTTTAAACCGGTTTTAACCGGTTCCAATCGGATCACACCGGTTCTAACCTAAATTTCCATGTTTTTTCTCTTTATATGCAATTTTGAGCGTATTAGAAGAATTTTACTTTTAAACCGGTTTTAACCGGTTCCAACCGAATCAAAGCAGTTCTAACCTCAATTCTCATGTTTTCAAAGAATTTTTCTTTTAAATCGGTTTTAACCGGTTCCAACGGGATCAAACAGGTTCTAAGCTAAATTTTCATATTTTTACGCTTTATAGTCTATTTTGAGCGTATTAGAAGAATTTTACTTTTAACCCGGTTCTGAGATCAATTTTAATGTTTTTACACTTTATATGCTATTTTGAGCGTATTAAAAGAATTTTACTTTTAAATCGGTTTTAACAGCTTCAAACCCAATTAAACTGGTTCCAACCGGATCAAACCGATTCTAACTTGTATTTTCATGTTTTTAATCTTTATATGCTGTTTTCACCGTATGACAAGAATTTTTCTTTTAAACCTGTTTTAACCGGTTCAATCGGGATAAAACCGGTTCTAACCTCAATATTCATGTTTTCAAACTTTATACACTATTTTGAGCGTATTACAAGAATTTTTCTTTTAAACCGGTTTTAACTGATTCTGAGATCAATTTTCATGTTTTTACACTTTATATGCTATTTTGAGCGTATTAGAAAAATTTTTCTTTTAAACCGGTTTTAACCCGTTCAAAACGAAATAAAGTGGTTCCAACCGAATCAAACCGGTACTAACCTCTATTTTCATGTTTTTTCTTTTTATATGCTGCTTTGAGCGTATTAGAAGAATTTTTCTTTTAAACCAGTTCCAACGGGATCAAACCGGTTCTAAGCTCAATTTTCATATTTTTACACTTTATATGCCAACCGGATCAAACCGGTTCTATCCTCTATTTTCATGTTTTTTCTCTTTATATGCTATTTTGAGCGTATTACAAGAATTTTTCTTTGAAACCGGTTCTAACTAATTCTGAGATCAATTTTCATGTTTTTACACTTTATATGCTATTATGAACGTATTATAAGTAATTTTCTTATAAACCGGATGAAACCAGTTATAATAATAATTTTCATGTTTTTTCACTTTATATTCTGTTTTCACCATATTACAAGAATTTTTCTTTTAAACTGGTTCCAACCGAATCAAACCGATTCTAACTTGTATTTTCATGTTTTTTCTCTTTATATGCTGTTTTCACCGTATGATAAGAATTTTTCTTTTAAACCGGTTTTAACCGGTTCAATCGTGATCAAACCGGTCCTCATCTTAATTTTCATGTTTTTTCACTTTATATGCTATTTTGAGCGTATTACAAAAATTTTACTTTTTAACCGGTTTTAAACGGTTCAAAACGAATTAAAGTGGTTTCAACCGGATGAAACCGTTTCTAACCTCTATTTTCATATTTTTTCTCTTTAGATGCTTCTTTGAGCGTATTAGAAGAATTTTTCTTTTAAACCGGTTTTAACCGGTACCAACGGGATCAAACCGTTTCTAAGCTCAATTTTCATATTTTTACACTTTATATGCCAACCGGATCAAACCGGTTCTAAGCTCAATTTTCACTTTAGATGCTGTTTTCAGCGTGTGACAAGAATTTTTGTTTTAATCCGGTTCCAACCGGTTCTGAGCCCAAATTTAATGTTTTTACACTTTATATGCTATTTTGAGAGCATTACAAGAATTTTTCTTGTAAACCGGTTTTAACTGGTTCAAATCGGATAAAACCAGTTCCAAGAATAATTATTATGTTTTTTCACGTTATATTCTGTTTTCACCATATTACAAGAATTTTTTTTTTAAATCGGTTTTAACCGGTTCCAACGGGATCAAACAGATTCTAAGCTAAATTTTCATATTTTTACGCTTTATAGTCTATTTTGAGCATATTAGAAGAATTTTACTTTTAAACCGGTTCTGAGATCAATTTTCATATTTTTACTATTATATGCTATATTGAGCGTATTAAAAAAATTTTACTTTCAAACCGGTTTTAACAGCTTCAAAGTGAATTAAAATGGTTCCAACCGGACAAAACCGGTTCTAACTTGTATTTTCATGTTTTTTCTTTTTTTATGCTGTTTTCACCGTATGACAAGAATTTTTATTTTAAACCGGTTTGAACCGGTTCGAAACGAATTAAAGTGTTTCCAATCGGATTAAACCGGTTGTAACCTGAATTTCCATGTTTTTTCTATTTATATGCTATTTTGACGTATTTCAAGAATTTTTCTTTTAAACCGGATCAAACCGGTTCTAAGCTCAATTTTCATGTTTTTTAACTTTAGATGCTGTTTTGAGCGTATTACAAGAATTTTTGTTTTCATCCGGTTTCAACCGGTTCTGAGCTCAAATTTAATGTTTTTGCACTTTACATGCTATTTTGAGAGCATTACAAGAATTTTTCTTTTAAACCGGTTTTAACAGCTTCAAACCGAATTGAACTGGTTCCAACCGCTCAAACCGATTCTAACTTGTATTTTCATGTTTTTTCTCTTTATATGCTGTTTTCACCATATGACAACAATTTTTTTTTAACTGGTTGCAATCTGTTCTCACCTGAATTTCCATATTTATACACTTTATATACTATTTTGAGCGTATTATAAGAATTTTTCTTATAAACCGGATGAAACAAGTTATAATAATAATTTTCATGTTTTTTCACTTTATATTCTATTTTTACCATATTACAAGAATTAAGTGAAATTAAGTGAAAAAACATGAAAATTATTATTATAACTGGTTTCATCCGGTTTATAAGAAAAATTCTTGTAATACGCTCAAAATAGTATATAAAATGTAAAAACATGGAAATTGAGATTAGAACCGATTGCAACCGGTTAAAACTGGTTTAAAAGAAAAATTATTCTAATACGTTCAAAATAACATATAAAGTGTAAAAACATGAAAATTGATCTCAGAATTAGTTAGAACCGGTTTCAAAGAAAAATTCTTGTAATACGCTCAAAATAGCATATAAAGAGAAAAAACATGGAAATTCAGGTTAGAACCGGTTTGATCCCGTTGGAACGAGTGGCAACCGGTTTAAAAGTAAAATTCGTGTAACACGCTCAACATAGCATATAAAGTGTAAAAATATGAAAATTGAGCTTAGAACCTGTTTGATCCCGTTGGAACCGGTTAAAACCGGTATAAAAGAGAAATTCTTCTAATACGCTCAAAACAGCATAAAAAGAGAAAAAACATGAAAATAGAAACTAGAACCTGTTTGATCCATTGGAACCACTTTAATTCGTTTTCAACTTGTTAAAACCGCTTTAAAAGAAAAATTCTTGTAACAAGCTCAAAATAGTATATAAAGTGTGAAAACATGAAAATTGAGCTTAGAATCGGTTTGATACGATTCGAACTGGTTAAAACCGGTTTAAAAGAAAAATTCTTCTACTACGCTCAAAGCAGCATCTATAGAGATAAAATATGAAAATAGAGGTTACAACCCGTTTGATCCGATTTAAAAGAAAAATTCTTGTAATACGATCACAATAGCATATAAAGAGAAAAAACATGAAAATAGAGGTTAGAATGGGTTTGATACGATTGGAACTGGTTAAACCGGTTAAAAAGAAAAATTCTTCTAATACGCTCAAAGCAGCATCTAAAGAGAAAAAACATGGAAATAGAGGTTACAACCGGTATGATCCGATTTAAAAGAAAAATTCTTCTAATACGCTCAAAGCAGCATCTAAAGAGAAAAAACATGGAAATTCAGGTTAGAACCGGTTAAAACCGGTTTAATAGAGAAATTCTTCTAATACGCTCTCAAAACTGCATAAAAAAAGAAAAAACATGAAAATAGAAACTAGAACCGGTTTGATCCATTGGAACCACTTTAGTTCGTTTTCAACTTGTTAAAACCGGTTTAAAAATAAAATTCTTGTAATACGCTCAAAATAGCATATAAAGTGTAAAAATATGAAAATTGAGCTAAGAATCGGTTTCATCCGGTTTAAAAGAAAATTTCTTGTAATACGCCTAAAATAGCATATAAAAAGAAAAAACATGGAAATTCAGGTTAGAACCGGTTTGATCCGATTGAAACCGGTTAAAACCGGTTTAAAAGTAAAATTCTTGTAATACGCTCAAAATAGTATACAAAGTGTGAAAACATGAAAATTGAGCTTAGAACCGGTTTGATCCGGTTTAAAAGAGAAATTCTTGTAATACGCCCAAAATAGCATATAAAAAGAAAAAACATGGAAATTCAGGTTAGAACAGTAACACGCTCAACATAGCATATAAAGTTTGAAAACATGAAAATTGAGGTTATAACTGCTTTGATTCGGTTGGAACCGGTTAAAACCGGTTTAAAAGTAAAATTCTTCTAATACGCTCAAAATAGCATATAATGTGAAAAAACATGAAAATTGACCTTACAACCGGTTTGATCCCGTTGGAACCGGTTGAAACCGATTTAAAAGTGAAATTCTTTTAATACGCTGAAAATAGTATATAAAGTGTGAAAACATGAAAATAGAGTTTAGAATCGGTTTGATACGATTCGAACTGGTTAAAACCGGTTTAAAAGAAAAATTCTTCTAATACGCTCAAAGCAGCATCTAAAGAGAAAAAACATGAAAATAGAGGTTAGAACCGGTTTGTTCCGGTTCGAACCAGTTTAATTCGGTTTCAAGCGCTTAAAACCGGTTCAAAAGAAAAATTCTTTTAATACGCTCAAAATAGCACATAAAGAGAAAAAACATGAAAATACAAATTAGAACCGGTTTGATCCATTGGAACCACTTCAATTCGTTTTCAACCTGTTAAAACCGATTTAAAAATAAAATTTTTGTAATACACTCAAAATAGCATATAAAGTGTAGAAACATGAAAATTGAGCTGAGAATCGGTTTGATCCGGTTTAAAAGAAAAATTCTTGTAATACGCCCAAAATAGCATATAAAAAGAAAAAACATGGAAATTCAGGTTAGAACAGGTTTGATCCCGTTGGAACAGGTGGAAACCGGTTTAAAAGTAAAATTCGTGTAACACGCTCAACATAGCATATAAAGTTTGAAAACATGAGAATTGAGGTTAGAACTGCTTTGATTCGGTTGGAACCGGTTAAAACCGGTTTAAAAGTAAAATTCTTCTAATACGCTCAAAATTGCATATAAAGAGAAAAACATGGAAATTTAGGTTAGAACCGGTGTGATCTGATTGAACCGGTTAAAACCGGTTTAAAAGAGAAATTCTTCTAATACGCTCTCAAAACAGCATAAAAAAAAAAAACATGAAAATAGAAACTAGAACCGGTTTGATCCATTGGAACCACTTTAATTCGTTTTCAACCTGTTAAAACCGATTTAAAAATAAAATTTTTTGTAATACACTCAAAATAGCATATAAAGTGTAGAAACATGAAAATTCAGCTGAGAATCGGTTTGATCCGGTTTAAAAGAAAAATTCTTGTAATACGCCCAAAATAGCATATAAAAAGAAAAAACATGGAAATTCAGGTTAGAACAGGTTTGATCCCGTTGGAACAGGTGGAAACCGGTTTAAAAGTAAAATTCGTGTAACACGCTCAACATAGCATATAAAGTTTGAAAACATGAGAATTGAGGTTAGAACTGCTTTGATTCGGTTGGAACCGGTTAAAACCGGTTTAAAAGTAAAATTCTTCTAATACGCTCAAAATTGCATATAAAGAGAAAAAACATGAAAATAGAAACTAGAACCGGTTTGATCCATTGGAATTACTTTAATTCGTTTTCAACTTGTTAAAACCGGTTTAAAAATAAAATTCTTTTAATACGCTCAAAATAGTATATAAAGTGTGAAAACATGAAAATTGAGCTAAGAATCGGTTTCATCCGGTTTAAAAGAAAATTTCTTGTAATACGCCTAAAATAGCATATAAAAAAAAAAAAAACATGGAAATTCAGGTTAGAACCGGTTTGATCCGATTGAAACCGGTTAAAACCGGTTTAAAAGTAAAATTCTTGTAATACGCTCAAAATAGTATACAAAGTGTGAAAACATGAAAATTGAGCTTACAACCGGTTTGATCCGGTTTAAAAGAGAAATTCTTGTAATACGCCCAAAATAGCATATAAAAAGAAAAAACATGGAAATTCAGGTTAGAACAGTAACACGCTCAACATAGCATATAAAGTTTGAAAACATGAAAATTGAGGTTATAACTGCTTTGATTCGGTTGGAACCGGTTAAAACCGGTTTAAAAGTAAAATTCTTCTAATACGCTCAAAATAGCATATAATGTGAAAAATTAGTGTAATACGCTGAAAATAGTATATAAAGTGTGAAAACATGAAAATAGAGGTTAGAATCGGTTTGATACGATTCGAACTGGTTAAAACCGGTTTAAAAGAAAAATTCTTCTAATACGCTCAAAGCAGCATCTAAAGAGAAAAAACATGAAAATAGAGGTTAGAACCGGTTTGATCCGGTTGGAACCAATTAATTTGTTTCGAACCGGTTAAAACCGGTTTAAAAGTAAAATCATTGTAATACGGTTTTACCGTATAGAGGTTAGAACCGGTTTGTTCCGGTTGGAACCAGTTAAATTCGGTTTCAAGCGCTTAAAACCGGTTTAAAAGAAAAATTCTTTAATACGCTCAAAATAGCATATAAAGAGAAAAAACATGAAAATACAAATTAGAACCGGTTTGATCCATTGGAACCACTTTAATTCGTTTTCAACCTGTTAAAACCGATTTAAAATAAAATTTTTGTAATACACTCAAAATAGCATATAAAGTGTAGAAACATGAAAATTGAGCTGAGAATCGGTTTGATCCGGTTTAAAAGAAAAATTCTTGTAATACGCCCAAAATAGCATATAAAAAAAAAAAAACATGGAAATTCAGGTTAGAACAGGTTTGATCCCGTTGGAACAGGTGGAAACCGGTTTAAAAGTAAAATTCGTGTAACACGCTCAACATAGCATATAAAGTTTGAAAACATGAGAATTGAGGTTAGAACTGCTTTGATTCGGTTGGAACCGGTTAAAACCGGTTTAAAAGTAAAATTCTTCTAATACGCTCAAAATTGCATATAAAGAGAAAAAAACATGGAAATTTAGGTTAGAACCGGTGTGATCCGATTGGAACCGGTTAAAACCGGTTTAAAAGAGAAATTCTTCTAATACGCTCTCAAAACAGCATAAAAAAAAAAAAAAAACATGAAAATAGAAACTAGAACCGGTTTGATCCATTGGAACCACTTTAATTCGTTTTCAACCTGTTAAAACCGATTTAAAAATAAAATTTTTGTAATACACTCAAAATAGCATATAAAGTGTAGAAACATGAAAATTCAGCTGAGAATCGGTTTGATCCGGTTTAAAAGAAAAATTCTTGTAATACGCCCAAAATAGCATATAAAAAGAAAAAAATAATGGAAATTCAGGTTAGAACAGGTTTGATCCCGTTGGAACAGATGGAAACCGGTTTAAAAGTAAAATTCGTGTAACACGCTCAACATAGCATATAAAGTTTGAAAACATGAGAATTGAGGTTAGAACTGCTTTGATTCGGTTGGAACCGGTTAAAACCGGTTTAAAAGTAAAATTCTTCTAATACGCTCAAAATTGCATATAAAGAGAAAAAAACATGGAAATTTAGGTTAGAACCGGTGTGATCCGATTGAACCGGTTAAAACCGGTTTAAAAGAGAAATTCTTCTAATACGCTCTCAAAACAGCATAAAAAAAAAAAAACATGAAAATAGAAACTAGAAACGGTTTGATCCATTGGAACCACTTTAATTCGTTTTCAACTTGTTAAAACCGGTTTAAAAATAAAATTCTTCTAATACGCTCTCAAAACAGCATAAAAAAAGAAAAAACATGAAAATAGAAACTAGAACCGGTTTGATCCATTGGAACCACTTTAATTCGTTTTCAACTTGTTAAAACCGGTTTAAAAATAAAATTCTTCTAATACGCTCAAAATAGTATATAAAGTGTGAAAACATGAAAATAGAGGTTAGAATCGGTTTGATACGATTGGAACCGGTTAAAACCGGTTTAAAAGTGAAATTCTTCTAATACGCTCAAAACAGCATAGAAAGAGAAAAAAACATGAAAATACAAATTAGAACCGGTTTGATCCATTGGAACCACTTTAATTCGTTTTCAACTTGTTAAAATCGGTTTGAAAATAAAATTCTTGTAATACGCTCAAAATAGCATATAAAGTGTAAAAATATGAAAATTGAGCTAAGAATCGGTTTCATCCGGTTTAAAAGAAAAATTCTTATAATACGCCTAAAATAGCATATAAAAAGAAAAAACATGGAAATTCAGGTTAGAACCGGTTTGATCCGATTCAAACCGGTTAAAACCGATTTAAAAGTAAAATTCTTGTAATACGTTCAAAATAGTATATAAAGTGTGAAAACATGAAAATTGAGCTGAGAATCGGTTTGATGCGGTTTAAAAGAAAATTCTTGTAATACGCCCAAAATAGCATATAAAAAGAAAAAACATGGAAATTCAGGTTAGAACAGGTTTGATCCCGTTGGAACAGGTGGAAACCGGTTTAAAAGTAAAATTCGTGTAACACGCTCAACATAGCATATAAAGTTTGAAAACATGAGAATTGAGGTTAGAACTGCTTTGATTCGGTTGGAACCGGTTAAAACCGGTTTAAAAGTAAAATTCTTCTAATACGCTCAAAATTGCATATAAAGAGAAAAACATGGAAATTTAGGTTAGAACCGGTGTGATCTGATTGGAACCGGTTAAAACCGGTTTAAAAGAGAAATTCTTCTAATACGCTCTCAAAACAGCATAAAAAAAAGAAAAAAACATGAAAATAGAAACTAGAACCGGTTTGATCCATTGGAACCACTTTAATTCGTTTTCAACCTGTTAAAACCGATTTAAAAATAAAATTTTTGTAATACACTCAAAATAGCATATAAAGTGTAGAAACATGAAAATTCAGCTGAGAATCGGTTTGATCCGGTTTAAAAGAAAAATTCTTGTAATACGCCCAAAATAGCATATAAAAAGAAAAAACATGGAAATTCAGGTTAGAACAGGTTTGATCCCGTTGGAACAGGTGGAAACCGGTTTAAAAGTAAAATTCGTGTAACACGCTCAACATAGCATATAAAGTTTGAAAACATGAGAATTGAGGTTAGAACTGCTTTGATTCGGTTGGAACCGGTTAAAACCGGTTTAAAAGTAAAATTCTTCTAATACGCTCAAAATTGCATATAAAGAGAAAAAACATGAAAATAGAAACTAGAACCGGTTTGATCCATTGGAATTACTTTAATTCGTTTTCAACTTGTTAAAACCGGTTTAAAAATAAAATTCTTCTAATACGCTCAAAATAGTATATAAAGTGTGAAAACATGAAAATTGAGCTAAGAATCGGTTTCATCCGGTTTAAAAGAAAATTTCTTGTAATACGCCTAAAATAGCATATAAAAAGAAAAAACATGGAAATTCAGGTTAGAACCGGTTTGATCCGATTGAAACCGGTTAAAACCGGTTTAAAAGTAAAATTCTTGTAATACGCTCAAAATAGTATACAAAGTGTGAAAACATGAAAATTGAGCTTAGAACCGGTTTGATCCGGTTTAAAAGAGAAATTCTTGTAATACGCCCAAAATAGCATATAAAAAGAAAAAACATGGAAATTCAGGTTAGAACAGTAACACGCTCAACATAGCATATAAAGTTTGAAAACATGAAAATTGAGGTTATAACTGCTTTGATTCGGTTGGAACCGGTTAAAACCGGTTTAAAAGTAAAATTCTTCTAATACGCTCAAAATAGCATATAATGTGAAAAATTAGTGTAATACGCTGAAAATAGTATATAAAGTGTGAAAACATGAAAATAGAGGTTAGAATCGGTTTGATACGATTCGAACTGGTTAAAACCGGTTTAAAAGAAAAATTCTTCTAATACGCTCAAAGCAGCATCTAAAGAGAAAAAACATGAAAATAGAGGTTAGAACCGGTTTGATCCGGTTGGAACCAATTAAATTCGTTTCGAACCGGTTAAAACCGGTTTAAAAGTAAAATCATTGTAATACGGTTTTTACCGTATAGAGGTTAGAACCGGTTTGTTCCGGTTGGAACCAGTTAAATTCGGTTTCAAGCGCTTAAAACCGGTTTAAAAGAAAAATTCTTTTAATACGCTCAAAATAGCACATAAAGAGAAAAAACATGAAAATACAAATTAGAACCGGTTTGATCCATTGGAACCACTTCAATTCGTTTTCAACCTGTTAAAACCGATTTAAAAATAAAATTTTTGTAATACACTCAAAATAGCATATAAAGTGTAGAAACATGAAAATTGAGCTGAGAATCGGTTTGATCCGGTTTAAAAGAAAAATTCTTGTAATACGCCCAAAATAGCATATAAAAAGAAAAAACATGGAAATTCAGGTTAGAACAGGTTTGATCCCGTTGGAACAGGTGGAAACCGGTTTAAAAGTAAAATTCGTGTAACACGCTCAACATAGCATATAAAGTTTGAAAACATGAGAATTGAGGTTAGAACTGCTTTGATTCGGTTGGAACCGGTTAAAACCGGTTTAAAAGTAAAATTCTTCTAATACGCTCAAAATTGCATATAAAGAGAAAAAACATGGAAATTTAGGTTAGAACCGGTGTGATCCGATTGGAACCGGTTAAAACCGGTTTAAAAGAGAAATTCTTCTAATACGCTCTCAAAACAGCATAAAAAAAGAAAAAACATGAAAATAGAAACTAGAACCGGTTTGATCCATTGGAACCACTTTAATTCGTTTTCAACCTGTTAAAACCGATTTAAAAATAAAATTTTTGTAATACACTCAAAATAGCATATAAAGTGTAGAAACATGAAAATTCAGCTGAGAATCGGTTTGATCCGGTTTAAAAGAAAAATTCTTGTAATACGCCCAAAATAGCATATAAAAAGAAAAAATAATGGAAATTCAGGTTAGAACAGGTTTGATCCCGTTGGAACAGATGGAAACCGGTTTAAATGTAAAATTCGTGTAACACGCTCAACATAGCATATAAAGTTTGAAAACATGAGAATTGAGGTTAGAACTGCTTTGATTCGGTTGGAACCGGTTAAAACCGGTTTAAAAGTAAAATTCTTCTAATACGCTCAAAATTGCATATAAAGAGAAAAAACATGGAAATTTAGGTTAGAACCGGTGTGATCCGATTGGAACCGGTTAAAACCGGTTTAAAAGAGAAATTCTTCTAATACGCTCTCAAAACAGCATAAAAAAAGAAAAAACATGAAAATAGAAACTAGAAACGGTTTGATCCATTGGAACCACTTTAATTCGTTTTCAACTTGTTAAAACCGGTTTAAAAATAAAATTCTTCTAATACGCTCTCAAAACAGCATAAAAAAAGAAAAAACATGAAAATAGAAACTAGAACCGGTTTGATCCATTGGAACCACTTTAATTCGTTTTCAACTTGTTAAAACCGGTTTAAAAATAAAATTCTTCTAATACGCTCAAAATAGTATATAAAGTGTGAAAACATGAAAATAGAGGTTACAATCGGTTTGATACGATTGGAACCGGTTAAAACCGGTTTAAAAGTGAAATTCTTCTAATACGCTCAAAACAGCATAGAAAGAGAAAAAACATGAAAATACAAATTAGAACCGGTTTGATCCATTGGAACCACTTTAATTCGTTTTCAACTTGTTAAAATCGGTTTGAAAATAAAATTCTTGTAATACGCTCAAAATAGCATATAAAGTGTAAAAATATGAAAATTGAGCTAAGAATCGGTTTCATCCGGTTTAAAAGAAAAATTCTTATAATACGCCTAAAATAGCATATAAAAAGAAAAAACATGGAAATTCAGGTTAGAACCGGTTTGATCCGATTCAAACCGGTTAAAACCGATTTAAAAGTAAAATTCTTGTAATACGTTCAAAATAGTATATAAAGTGTGAAAACATGAAAATTGAGCTGAGAATCGGTTTGATGCGGTTTAAAAGAGAAATTCTTGTAATACGCCCAAAATAGCATATAAAAAGAAAAAACATGGAAATTCAGGTTAGAACCGGTTAAAACCGGTTTAAAAGTAAAATTCTTCTAATACGCTCAAAATTGCATATAAAGAGAAAAAACATGAAAATAGAAACTTGAACCGGTTTGATCCATTGGAACCACTTTAATTCGTTTTCAACTTGTTAAAACCGGTTTAAAAATAAAATTCTTCTAATACGCTCAAAATAGTATATAAAGTGTGAAAACATGAAAATAGAGGTTAGAATCGGTTTGATACGATTGGAACCGGTTAAAACCGGTTTAAAAGAGAAATTCTTCTAATACGCTCAAAACAGCATAAAAAGAGAAAACACATGAAAATACAAATTAGAACCGGTTTGATCCATTGGAACCACTTTAGTTCGTTTTCAACTTGTTAAAACCGGTTTAAAAATAAAATTCTTGTAATACGCTCAAAATAGCATATAAAGTGTAAAAATATGAAAATTGAGCTAAGAATCGGTTTCATCCGGTTTAAAAGAAAATTTCTTGTAATACGCCTAAAATAGCATATAAAAAGAAAAAACATGGAAATTCAGGTTAGAACCGGTTTGATCCGATTGAAACCGGTTAAAACCGGTTTAAAAGTAAAATTCTTGTAATACGCTCAAAATAGTATACAAAGTGTGAAAACATGAAAATTGAGCTTAGAACCGGTTTGATCCGGTTTAAAAGAGAAATTCTTGTAATACGCCCAAAATAGCATATAAAAAGAAAAAACATGGAAATTCAGGTTAGAACAGTAACACGCTCAACATAGCATATAAAGTTTGAAAACATGAAAATTGAGGTTATAACTGCTTTGATTCGGTTGGAACCGGTTAAAACCGGTTTAAAAGTGAAATTCTTGTAATACGCTGAAAATAGTATATAAAGTGTGAAAACATGAAAATAGAGGTTAGAATCGGTTTGATACGATTCGAACTGGTTAAAACCGGTTTAAAAGAAAAATTCTTCTAATACGCTCAAAGCAGCATCTAAAGAGAAAAAACATGAAAATAGAGGTTAGAACCGGTTTGATCCGGTTGGAACCAATTAAATTCGTTTCGAACCGGTTAAAACCGGTTTAAAAGTAAAATCATTGTAATACGGTGAAAACAGCATATAAAGTGTAGAAACATGAAAATTGAGCTGAGAATCGGTTTGATCCGGTTTAAAAGAAAAATTCTTGTAATACGCCCAAAATAGCATATAAAAAGAAAAAACATGGAAATTCAGGTTAGAACAGGTTTGATCCCGTTGGAACAGGTGGAAACCGGTTTAAAAGTAAAATTCGTGTAACACGCTCAACATAGCATATAAAGTTTGAAAACATGAGAATTGAGGTTAGAACTGCTTTGATTCGGTTGGAACCGGTTAAAACCGGTTTAAAAGTAAAATTCTTCTAATACGCTCAAAATTGCATATAAAGAGAAAAAACATGGGAATTTAGGTTAGAACCGGTGTGATCCGATTGGAACCGGTTAAAACCGGTTTAAAAGAGAAATTCTTCTAATACGCTCTCAAAACAGCATAAAAAAAGAAAAAACATGAAAATAGAAACTAGAACCGGTTTGATCCATTGGAACCACTTTAATTCGTTTTCAACCTGTTAAAACCGATTTAAAAATAAAATTTTTGTAATACACTCAAAATAGCATATAAAGTGTAGAAACATGAAAATTCAGCTGAGAATCGGTTTGATCCGGTTTAAAAGAAAAATTCTTGTAATACGCCCAAAATAGCATATAAAAAGAAAAAATAATGGAAATTCAGGTTAGAACAGGTTTGATCCCGTTGGAACAGATGGAAACCGGTTTAAATGTAAAATTCGTGTAACACGCTCAACATAGCATATAAAGTTTGAAAACATGAGAATTGAGGTTAGAACTGCTTTGATTCGGTTGGAACCGGTTAAAACCGGTTTAAAAGTAAAATTCTTCTAATACGCTCAAAATTGCATATAAAGAGAAAAAACATGGAAATTTAGGTTAGAACCGGTGTGATCCGATTGGAACCGGTTAAAACCGGTTTAAAAGAGAAATTCTTCTAATACGCTCTCAAAACAGCATAAAAAAAGAAAAAACATGAAAATAGAAACTAGAACCGGTTTGATCCATTGGAACCACTTTAATTCGTTTTCAACTTGTTAAAACCGGTTTAAAAATAAAATTCTTCTAATACGCTCAAAATAGTATATAAAGTGTGAAAACATGAAAATAGAGGTTAGAATCGGTTTGATACGATTGGAACCGGTTAAAACCGGTTTAAAAGAGAAATTCTTCTAATACGCTCAAAACAGCATAGAAAGAGAAAAAACGTGAAAATACAAATTAGAACCGGTTTGATCCATTGGAACCACTTTAATTCGTTTTCAACTTGTTAAAATCGGTTTGAAAATAAAATTCTTGTAATACGCTCAAAATAGCATATAAAGTGTAAAAATATGAAAATTGAGCTAAGAATCGGTTTCATCCGGTTTAAAAGAAAAATTCTTGTAATACGCCTAAAATAGCATATAAAAAGAAAAAAATGGAAATTCAGGTTAGAACCGGTTTGATCCGATTGAAACCGGTTAAAACCGATTTAAAAGTAAAATTCTTGTAATACGTTCAAAATAGTATACAAAGTGTGAAAACAAGAAAATTGAGCTTAGAACCGGTTTGATCCGGTTTAAAAGAGAAATTCTTGTAATACGCCCAAAATAGCATATAAAAAGAAAAAACATGGAAATTCAGGTTAGAACAGTAACACGCTCAACATAGCATATAAAGTTTGAAAACATGAAAATTGAGGTTATAACTGCTTTGATTCGGTTGGAACCGGTTAAAACCGGTTTAAAAGTAAAATTCTTCTAATACGCTCAAAATAGCATATAATGTGAAAAAACATGAAAATTGACCTTACAACCGGTTTGATCCCGTTGGAACCGGTTGAAACCGGTTTAAAAGTGAAATTCTTGTAATACGCTGAAAATAGTATATAAAGTGTGAAAACATGGAAATAGAGGTTAGAATCGGTTTGATACGATTCGAACTGGTTAAAACCGGTTTAAAAGAAAAATTCTTCTAATACGCTCAAAGCAGCATCTAAAGAGAAAAAACATGAAAATAGAGGTTAGAACCGGTTTGATCCGGTTGGAACCAATTAAATTCGTTTCGAACCGGTTAAAACCGGTTTAAAAGTAAAATCATTGTAATACGGTGAAAACAGCATATAAAGAGAAAAAACATGAAAATAAAAGTTAGAACCGGTTTGTTCCGGTTGGAACCAGTTTAATTCGGTTTCAAGCGCTTAAAACCGGTTTAAAAGAAAAATTCTTTTAATACGCTCAAAATAGCACATAAAGAGAAAAAACATGAAAATACAAATTAGAACCGGTTTGATCCATTGGAACCACTTTAATTCGTTTTCAACCTGTTAAAACCGATTTAAAAATAAAATTTTTGTAATACACTCAAAATAGCATATAAAGTGTAGAAACATGAAAATTGAGCTGAGAATCGGTTTGATCCGGTTTAAAAGAAAAATTCTTGTAATACGCCCAAAATAGCATATAAAAAGAAAAAACACGGAAATTCAGGTTAGAACCGGTTAAAACCGGTTTAATAGAGAAATTCTTCTAATACGCTCTCAAAACAGCATAAAAAAAGAAAAAACATGAAAATAGAAACTAGAACCGGTTTGATCCATTGGAACCACTTTAATTCGTTTTCAACTTGTTAAAACCGATTTAAAAATAAAATTTTTGTAATATGCTCAAAATAGCATATAAAGTGTAGAAACATGAAAATTGAGCTGAGAATCGGTTTGATCCGGTTTAAAAGAAAAATTCTTGTAATACGCCCAAAATAGCATATAAAAAGAAAAAACATGGAAATTCAGGTTAGAACAGGTTTGATCCCGTTGGAACAGGTGGAAACCGGTTGAAAAGTAAAATTCGTGTAATACGCTCAAAATAGTATATAAAATGTGAAAACATGAAAATTTAGCTCAGAACCGGTTGGAACCGGATTAAAACTAAAATTTTTGTATTAAACTCAAAACAGCATCTAAAGTGAAAAAACATGAAAATTGAGCTTAGAACCGGTTTGATCCGGTTTAAAAGAAAAATTCTTGTAATACGCTCAAAATAGCATATAATGTGAAAAAATATGAAAATTGACCTTACAACCGGTTTGATCCCGTTGGAACCGGTTGAAACCGGTTTAAAAGTGAAATTCTTGTAATACGCTGAAAATAGTATATAAAGTGTGAAAACATGAAAATAGAGGTTAGAATCGGTTTGATACGATTCGAACTGGTTAAAACCGGTTTAAAAGAAAAATTCTTCTAATACGCTCAAAGCAGCATCTAAAGAGAAAAAACATGAAAATAGAGGTTAGAACCGGTTTGATCCGGTTGGAACCAGTTAAATTCGGTTTCAAGCGCTTAAAACCGGTTTAAAAGAAAAATTCTTTTAATACGCTCAAAATAGCACATAAAGAGAAAAAACATGAAAATACAAATTAGAACCGGTTTGATCCATTGGAACCACTTCAATTCGTTTTCAACCTGTTAAAACCGATTTAAAAATAAAATTTTTGTAATACACTCAAAATAGCATATAAAGTGTAGAAACATGAAAATTGAGCTGAGAATCGGTTTGATCCGGTTTAAAAGAAAAATTCTTGTAATACGCCCAAAATAGCATATAAAAAGAAAAAACATGGAAATTCAGGTTAGAACAGGTTTGATCCCGTTGGAACAGGTGGAAACCGGTTTAAAAGTAAAATTCGTGTAACACGCTCAACATAGCATATAAAGTTTGAAAACATGAGAATTGAGGTTAGAACTGCTTTGATTCGGTTGGAACCGGTTAAAACCGGTTTAAAAGTAAAATTCTTCTAATACGCTCAAAATTGCATATAAAGAGAAAAACATGGAAATTTAGGTTAGAACCGGTGTGATCCGATTGGAACCGGTTAAAACCGGTTTAAAAGAGAAATTCTTCTAATACGCTCTCAAAACAGCATAAAAAAAAAAAAAAAACATGAAAATAGAAACTAGAACCGGTTTGATCCATTGGAACCACTTTAATTCGTTTTCAACCTGTTAAAACCGATTTAAAAATAAAATTTTTGTAATACACTCAAAATAGCATATAAAGTGTAGAAACATGAAAATTCAGCTGAGAATCGGTTTGATCCGGTTTAAAAGAAAAATTCTTGTAATACGCCCAAAATAGCATATAAAAAGAAAAAACATGGAAATTCAGGTTAGAACAGGTTTGATCCCGTTGGAACAGGTGGAAACCGGTTTAAAAGTAAAATTCGTGTAACACGCTCAACATAGCATATAAAGTTTGAAAACATGAGAATTGAGGTTAGAACTGCTTTGATTCGGTTGGAACCGGTTAAAACCGGTTTAAAAGTAAAATTCTTCTAATACGCTCAAAATTGCATATAAAGAGAAAAAAACATGGAAATTTAGGTTAGAACCGGTGTGATCCGATTGGAACCGGTTAAAACCGGTTTAAAAGAGAAATTCTTCTAATACGCTCTCAAAACAGCATAAAAAAAGAAAAAACATGAAAATAGAAACTAGAAACGGTTTGATCCATTGGAACCACTTTAATTCGTTTTCAACTTGTTAAAACCGGTTTAAAAATAAAATTCTTCTAATACGCTCTCAAAACAGCATAAAAAAAGAAAAAACATGAAAATAGAAACTAGAACCGGTTTGATCCATTGGAACCACTTTAATTCGTTTTCAACTTGTTAAAACCGGTTTAAAAATAAAATTCTTCTAATACGCTCAAAATAGTATATAAAGTGTGAAAACATGAAAATAGAGGTTAGAATCGGTTTGATACGATTGGAACCGGTTAAAACCGGTTTAAAAGTGAAATTCTTCTAATACGCTCAAAACAGCATAGAAAGAGAAAAAACATGAAAATACAAATTAGAACCGGTTTGATCCATTGGAACCACTTTAATTGTTTTCAACTTGTTAAAATCGGTTTGAAAATAAAATTTTGTAATACGCTCAAAATAGCATATAAAGTGTAAAAATATGAAAATTGAGCTAAGAATCGGTTTCATCCGGTTTAAAAGAAAAATTCTTATAATACGCCTAAAATAGCATATAAAAAGAAAAAACATGGAAATTCAGGTTAGAACCGGTTTGATCCGATTCAAACCGGTTAAAACCGATTTAAAAGTAAAATTCTTGTAATACGTTCAAAATAGTATATAAAGTGTGAAAACATGAAAATTGAGCTGAGAATCGGTTTGATGCGGTTTAAAAGAGAAATTCTTGTAATACGCCCAAAATAGCATATAAAAAAAGAAAAAAACATGGAAATTCAGGTTAGAACCGGTTAAAACCGGTTTAAAAGTAAAATTCTTCTAATACGCTCAAAATTGCATATAAAGAGAAAAAACATGAAAATAGAAACTTGAACCGGTTTGATCCATTGGAACCACTTTAATTCGTTTTCAACTTGTTAAAACCGGTTTAAAAATAAAATTCTTCTAATACGCTCAAAATAGTATATAAAGTGTGAAAACATGAAAATAGAGGTTAGAATCGGTTTGATACGATTGGAACCGGTTAAAACCGGTTTAAAAGAGAAATTCTTCTAATACGCTCAAAACAGCATAAAAAGAGAAAACACATGAAAATACAAATTAGAACCGGTTTGATCCATTGGAACCACTTTAGTTCGTTTTCAACTTGTTAAAACCGGTTTAAAAATAAAATTCTTGTAATACGCTCAAAATAGCATATAAAGTGTAAAAATATGAAAATTGAGCTAAGAATCGGTTTCATCCGGTTTAAAAGAAAATTTCTTGTAATACGCCTAAAATAGCATATAAAAAAAAAAAAACATGGAAATTCAGGTTAGAACCGGTTTGATCCGATTGAAACCGGTTAAAACCGGTTTAAAAGTAAAATTCTTGTAATACGCTCAAAATAGTATACAAAGTGTGAAAACATGAAAATTGAGCTTAGAACCGGTTTGATCCGGTTTAAAAGAGAAATTCTTGTAATACGCCCAAAATAGCATATAAAAAAAAAAACATGGAAATTCAGGTTAGAACAGTAACACGCTCAACATAGCATATAAAGTTTGAAAACATGAAAATTGAGGTTATAACTGCTTTGATTCGGTTGGAACCGGTTAAAACCGGTTTAAAAGTGAAATTCTTGTAATACGCTGAAAATAGTATATAAAGTGTGAAAACATGAAAATAGAGGTTAGAATCGGTTTGATACGATTCGAACTGGTTAAAACCGGTTTAAAAGAAAAATTCTTCTAATACGCTCAAAGCAGCATCTAAAGAGAAAAAACATGAAAATAGAGGTTAGAACCGGTTTGATCCATTGGAACCACTTAAATTGTTTTCAACCGGTTAAAACCGGTTTAAAAGTAAAATCATTGTAATACGGTGAAAACAGCATATAAAGTGTAGAAACATGAAAATTGAGCTGAGAATCGGTTTGATCCGGTTTAAAAGAAAAATTCTTGTAATACGCCCAAAATAGCATATAAAAAAAAAAAAACATGGAAATTCAGGTTAGAACAGGTTTGATCCCGTTGGAACAGGTGGAAACCGGTTTAAAAGTAAAATTCGTGTAACACGCTCAACATAGCATATAAAGTTTGAAAACATGAGAATTGAGGTTAGAACTGCTTTGATTCGGTTGGAACCGGTTAAAACCGGTTTAAAAGTAAAATTCTTCTAATACGCTCAAAATTGCATATAAAGAGAAAAAACATGGAAATTTAGGTTAGAACCGGTGTGATCTGATTGGAACCGGTTAAAACCGGTTTAAAAGAGAAATTCTTCTAATACGCTCTCAAAACAGCATAAAAAAAGAAAAAACATGAAAATAGAAACTAGAACCGGTTTGATCCATTGGAACCACTTTAATTCGTTTTCAACCTGTTAAAACCGATTTAAAATAAAATTTTGTAATACACTCAAAATAGCATATAAAGTGTAGAAACATGAAAATTCAGCTGAGAATCGGTTTGATCCGGTTTAAAAGAAAAATTCTTGTAATACGCCCAAAATAGCATATAAAAAGAAAAAATAATGGAAATTCAGGTTAGAACAGGTTTGATCCCGTTGGAACAGATGGAAACCGGTTTAAATGTAAAATTCGTGTAACACGCTCAACATAGCATATAAAGTTTGAAAACATGAGAATTGAGGTTAGAACTGCTTTGATTCGGTTGGAACCGGTTAAAACCGGTTTAAAAGTAAAATTCTTCTAATACGCTCAAAATTGCATATAAAGAGAAAAAACATGGAAATTTAGGTTAGAACCGGTGTGATCCGATTGGAACCGGTTAAAACCGGTTTAAAAGAGAAATTCTTCTAATACGCTCTCAAAACAGCATAAAAAAAGAAAAAACATGAAAATAGAAACTAGAACCGGTTTGATCCATTGGAACCACTTTAATTCGTTTTCAACTTGTTAAAACCGGTTTAAAAATAAAATTCTTCTAATACGCTCAAAATAGTATATAAAGTGTGAAAACATGAAAATAGAGGTTAGAATCGGTTTGATACGATTGGAACCGGTTAAAACCGGTTTAAAAGAGAAATTCTTCTAATACGCTCAAAACAGCATAGAAAGAGAAAAAACGTGAAAATACAAATTAGAACCGGTTTGATCCATTGGAACCACTTTAATTCGTTTTCAACTTGTTAAAATCGGTTTGAAAATAAAATTCTTGTAATACGCTCAAAATAGCATATAAAGTGTAAAAATATGAAAATTGAGCTAAGAATCGGTTTCATCCGGTTTAAAAGAAAAATTCTTGTAATACGCCTAAAATAGCATATAAAAAGAAAAAAATGGAAATTCAGGTTAGAACCGGTTTGATCCGATTGAAACCGGTTAAAACCGATTTAAAAGTAAAATTCTTGTAATACGTTCAAAATAGTATACAAAGTGTGAAAACAAGAAAATTGAGCTTAGAACCGGTTTGATCCGGTTTAAAAGAGAAATTTTGTAATACGCCCAAAATAGCATATAAAAAAGAAAAACATGGAAATTCAGGTTAGAACAGTAACACGCTCAACATAGCATATAAAGTTTGAAAACATGAAAATTGAGGTTATAACTGCTTTGATTCGGTTGGAACCGGTTAAAACCGGTTTAAAAGTAAAATTCTTCTAATACGCTCAAAATAGCATATAATGTGAAAAACATGAAAATTGACCTTACAACCGGTTTGATCCCGTTGGAACCGGTTGAAACCGGTTTAAAAGTGAAATTCTTGTAATACGCTGAAAATAGTATATAAAGTGTGAAAACATGGAAATAGAGGTTAGAATCGGTTTGATACGATTCGAACTGGTTAAAACCGGTTTAAAAGAAAAATTCTTCTAATACGCTCAAAGCAGCATCTAAAGAGAAAAAACATGAAAATAGAGGTTAGAACCGGTTTGATCCGGTTGGAACCAATTAAATTCGTTTCGAACCGGTTAAAACCGGTTTAAAAGTAAAATCATTGTAATACGGTGAAAACAGCATATAAAGAGAAAAAACATGAAAATAAAAGTTAGAACCGGTTTGTTCCGGTTGGAACCAGTTTAATTCGGTTTCAAGCGCTTAAAACCGGTTTAAAAGAAAATTCTTTTAATACGCTCAAAATAGCACATAAAGAGAAAAACATGAAAATACAAATTAGAACCGGTTTGATCCATTGGAACCACTTTAATTCGTTTTCAACCTGTTAAAACCGATTTAAAATAAAATTTTGTAATACACTCAAAATAGCATATAAAGTGTAGAAACATGAAAATTGAGCTGAGAATCGGTTTGATCCGGTTTAAAAGAAAAATTCTTGTAATACGCCCAAAATAGCATATAAAAAGAAAAAACACGGAAATTCAGGTTAGAACCGGTTAAAACCGGTTTAATAGAGAAATTCTTCTAATACGCTCTCAAAACAGCATAAAAAAAGAAAAAACATGAAAATAGAAACTAGAACCGGTTTGATCCATTGGAACCACTTTAATTCGTTTTCAACTTGTTAAAACCGATTTAAAAATAAAATTTTGTAATATGCTCAAAATAGCATATAAAGTGTAGAAACATGAAAATTGAGCTGAGAATCGGTTTGATCCGGTTTAAAAGAAAAATTCTTGTAATACGCCCAAAATAGCATATAAAAAGAAAAAACATGGAAATTCAGGTTAGAACAGGTTTGATCCCGTTGGAACAGGTGGAAACCGGTTGAAAAGTAAAATTCGTGTAATACGCTCAAAATAGTATATAAAATGTGAAAACATGAAAATTTAGCTCAGAACCGGTTGGAACCGGATTAAAACTAAAATTTTTGTATTAAACTCAAAACAGCATCTAAAGTGAAAAAACATGAAAATTGAGCTTAGAACCGGTTTGATCCGGTTTAAAAGAAAAATTCTTGTAATACGCTCAAAATAGCATATAATGTGAAAAAATATGAAAATTGACCTTACAACCGGTTTGATCCCGTTGGAACCGGTTGAAACCGGTTTAAAAGTGAAATTCTTGTAATACGCTGAAAATAGTATATAAAGTGTGAAAACATGAAAATAGAGGTTAGAATCGGTTTGATACGATTCGAACTGGTTAAAACCGGTTTAAAAGAAAAATTCTTCTAATACGCTCAAAGCAGCATCTAAAGAGAAAAAACATGAAAATAGAGGTTAGAACCGGTTTGATCCGGTTGGAACCAGTTAAATTCGGTTTCAAGCGCTTAAAACCGGTTTAAAAGAAAAATTCTTTTAATACGCTCAAAATAGCACATAAAGAGAAAAAACATGAAAATACAAATTAGAACCGGTTTGATCCATTGGAACCACTTCAATTCGTTTTCAACCTGTTAAAACCGATTTAAAAATAAAATTTTTGTAATACACTCAAAATAGCATATAAAGTGTAGAAACATGAAAATTGAGCTGAGAATCGGTTTGATCCGGTTTAAAAGAAAAATTCTTGTAATACGCCCAAAATAGCATATAAAAAGAAAAAACATGGAAATTCAGGTTAGAACAGGTTTGATCCCGTTGGAACAGGTGGAAACCGGTTTAAAAGTAAAATTCGTGTAACACGCTCAACATAGCATATAAAGTTTGAAAACATGAGAATTGAGGTTAGAACTGCTTTGATTCGGTTGGAACCGGTTAAAACCGGTTTAAAAGTAAAATTCTTCTAATACGCTCAAAATTGCATATAAAGAGAAAAAACATGGAAATTTAGGTTAGAACCGGTGTGATCCGATTGGAACCGGTTAAAACCGGTTTAAAAGAGAAATTCTTCTAATACGCTCTCAAAACAGCATAAAAAAAGAAAAAACATGAAAATAGAAACTAGAACCGGTTTGATCCATTGGAACCACTTTAATTCGTTTTCAACCTGTTAAAACCGATTTAAAAATAAAATTTTTGTAATACACTCAAAATAGCATATAAAGTGTAGAAACATGAAAATTCAGCTGAGAATCGGTTTGATCCGGTTTAAAAGAAAATTCTTGTAATACGCCCAAAATAGCATATAAAAAGAAAAAACATGGAAATTCAGGTTAGAACAGGTTTGATCCCGTTGGAACAGGTGGAAACCGGTTTAAAAGTAAAATTCGTGTAACACGCTCAACATAGCATATAAAGTTTGAAAACATGAGAATTGAGGTTAGAACTGCTTTGATTCGGTTGGAACCGGTTAAAACCGGTTTAAAAGAAAATTCTTCTAATACGCTCAAAATTGCATATAAAGAGAAAAAACATGAAAATAGAAACTAGAACCGGTTTGATCCATTGGAACCACTTTAATTCGTTTTCAACTTGTTAAAACCGGTTTAAAAATAAAATTCTTCTAATACGCTCAAAATAGTATATAAAGTGTGAAAACATGAAAATTGAGCTAAGAATCGGTTTCATCCGGTTTAAAAGAAAATTTCTTGTAATACGCCTAAAATAGCATATAAAAAGAAAAAACATGGAAATTCAGGTTAGAACCGGTTTGATCCGATTGAAACCGGTTAAAACCGGTTTAAAAGTAAAATTCTTGTAATACATTCAAAATAGTATATAAAGTGTGAAAACATGAAAATTGAGCTTAGAACCGGTTTGATGCGGTTTAAAAGAGAAATTCTTGTAATACGCTCAAAATAGCATATAAAAAAGAAAAACATGGAAATTCAGGTTAGAACAGTAACACGCTCAACATAGCATATAAAGTTTGAAAACATGAAAATTGAGGTTATAACTGCTTTGATTCGGTTGGAACCGGTTAAAACCGGTTTAAAAGTAAAATTCTTCTAATACGCTCAAAATAGCATATAATGTGAAAAATTAGTGTAATACGCTGAAAATAGTATATAAAGTGTGAAAACATGAAAATAGAGGTTAGAATCGGTTTGATACGATTCGAACTGGTTAAAACCGGTTTAAAAGAAAAATTCTTCTAATACGCTCAAAGCAGCATCTAAAGAGAAAAAACATGAAAATAGAGGTTAGAACCGGTTTGATCCGGTTGGAACCAATTAAATTCGTTTCGAACCGGTTAAAACCGGTTTAAAAGTAAAATCATTGTAATACGGTTTTTACCGTATAGAGGTTAGAACCGGTTTGTTCCGGTTGGAACCAGTTAAATTGGTTTCAAGCGCTTAAAACCGGTTTAAAAGAAAAATTCTTTAATACGCTCAAAATAGCACATAAAGAGAAAAAACATGAAAATACAAATTAGAACCGGTTTGATCCATTGGAACCACTTTAATTCGTTTTCAACCTGTTAAAACCGATTTAAAAATAAAATTTTTGTAATACACTCAAAATAGCATATAAAGTGTAGAAACATGAAAATTGAGCTGAGAATCGGTTTGATCCGGTTTAAAAGAAAAATTCTTGTAATACGCCCAAAATAGCATATAAAAAGAAAAAACATGGAAATTCAGGTTAGAACAGGTTTGATCCCGTTGGAACAGGTGGAAACCGGTTTAAAAGTAAAATTCGTGTAACACGCTCAACATAGCATATAAAGTTTGAAAACATGAGAATTGAGGTTAGAACTGCTTTGATTCGGTTGGAACCGGTTAAAACCGGTTTAAAAGTAAAATTCTTCTAATACGCTCAAAATTGCATATAAAGAGAAAAAACATGGAAATTTAGGTTAGAACCGGTGTGATCCGATTGGAACCGGTTAAAACCGGTTTAAAAGAGAAATTCTTCTAATACGCTCTCAAAACAGCATAAAAAAAGAAAAAACATGAAAATAGAAACTAGAACCGGTTTGATCCATTGGAACCACTTTAATTCGTTTTCAACCTGTTAAAACCGATTTAAAAATAAAATTTTGTAATACACTCAAAATAGCATATAAAGTGTAGAAACATGAAAATTGAGCTGAGAATCGGTTTGATCCGGTTTAAAAGAAAAATTCTTGTAATACGCCCAAAATAGCATATAAAAAAAAAAAATAATGGAAATTCAGGTTAGAACAGGTTTGATCCCGTTGGAACAGGTGGAAACCGGTTTAAAAGTAAAATTCGTGTAACACGCTCAACATAGCATATAAAGTTTGAAAACATGAGAATTGAGGTTAGAACTGCTTTGATTCGGTTGGAACCGGTTAAAACCGGTTTAAAAGTAAAATTCTTCTAATACGCTCAAAATTGCATATAAAGAGAAAAACATGGAAATTTAGGTTAGAACCGGTGTGATCTGATTGGAACCGGTTAAAACCGGTTTAAAAGAGAAATTCTTCTAATACGCTCTCAAAACAGCATAAAAAAAAAAAAAAACATGAAAATAGAAACTAGAAACGGTTTGATCCATTGGAACCACTTTAATTGTTTTCAACTTGTTAAAACCGGTTTAAAATAAAATTCTTCTAATACGCTCTCAAAACAGCATAAAAAAGAAAAAAAAAACATGAAAATAGAAACTAGAACCGGTTTGATCCATTGAAACCACTTTAATTCGTTTTCAACTTGTTAAAACCGGTTTAAAAATAAAATTCTTCTAATACGCTCAAAATAGTATATAAAGTGTGAAAACATGAAAATAGAGGTTAGAATCGGTTTGATACGATTGAAACCGGTTAAAACCGGTTTAAAAGTGAAATTCTTCTAATACGCTCAAAACAGCATAGAAAGAGAAAAACATGAAAATACAAATTAGAACCGGTTTGATCCATTGGAACCACTTTAATTGTTTTCAACTTGTTAAAATCGGTTTGAAAATAAAATTTTGTAATACGCTCAAAATAGCATATAAAGTGTAAAAATATGAAAATTGAGCTAAGAATCGGTTTCATCCGGTTTAAAAGAAAAATTTTGTAATACGCCTAAAATAGCATATAAAAAGAAAAAACATGGAAATTCAGGTTAGAACCGGTTTGATCCGATTCAAACCGGTTAAAACCGATTTAAAAGTAAAATTCTTGTAATACGTTCAAAATAGTATATAAAGTGTGAAAACATGAAAATTGAGCTGAGAATCGGTTTGATGCGGTTTAAAAGAGAAATTCTTGTAATACGCCCAAAATAGCATATAAAAAGAAAAAACATGGAAATTAGGTTAGAACCGGTTAAAACCGGTTTAAAAGTAAAATTCTTCTAATACGCTCAAAATTGCATATAAAGAGAAAACATGAAAATAGAAACTTGAACCGGTTTGATCCATTGGAACCACTTTAATTCGTTTTCAACTTGTTAAAACCGGTTTAAAAATAAAATTCTTCTAATACGCTCAAAATAGTATATAAAGTGTGAAAACATGAAAATAGAGGTTAGAATCGGTTTGATACGATTGGAACCGGTTAAAACCGGTTTAAAAGAGAAATTCTTCTAATACGCTCAAAACAGCATAAAAAGAGAAAACACATGAAAATACAAATTAGAACCGGTTTGATCCATTGGAACCACTTTAGTTCGTTTTCAACTTGTTAAAACCGGTTTAAAAATAAAATTCTTGTAATACGCTCAAAATAGCATATAAAGTGTAAAAATATGAAAATTGAGCTAAGAATCGGTTTCATCCGGTTTAAAAGAAAATTTCTTGTAATACGCCTAAAATAGCATATAAAAAAGAAAAAACATGGAAATTCAGGTTAGAACCGGTTTGATCTGATTGAAACCGGTTTAAACCGGTTTAAAAGTGAAATTCTTGTAATACGCTCAAAATAGTATACAAAGTGTGAAAACATGAAAATTGAGCTTAGAACCGGTTTGATCCGGTTTAAAAGAGAAATTCTTGTAATACGCCCAAAATAGCATATAAAAAAGAAAAACATGGAAATTCAGGTTAGAACAGTAACACGCTCAACATAGCATATAAAGTTTGAAAACATGAAAATTGAGGTTATAACTGCTTTGATTCGGTTGGAACCGGTTAAAACCGGTTTAAAAGTGAAATTTTGTAATACGCTGAAAATAGTATATAAAGTGTGAAAACATGAAAATAGAGGTTAGAATCGGTTTGATACGATTCGAACTGGTTAAAACCGGTTTAAAAGAAAAATTCTTCTAATACGCTCAAAGCAGCATCTAAAGAAAAAAACATGAAAATAGAGGTTAGAACCGGTTTGATCCGGTTGGAACCAATTAAATTGTTTCGAACCGGTTAAAACCGGTTTAAAAGTAAAATCATTGTAATACGGTGAAAACAGCATATAAAGTGTAGAAACATGAAAATTGAGCTGAGAATCGGTTTGATCCGGTTTAAAAGAAAATTCTTGTAATACGCCCAAAATAGCATATAAAAAGAAAAACATGGAAATTCAGGTTAGAACAGGTTTGATCCCGTTGGAACAGGTGGAAACCGGTTTAAAAGTAAAATTCGTGTAACACGCTCAACATAGCATATAAAGTTTGAAAACATGAGAATTGAGGTTAGAACTGCTTTGATTCTGGTTGGAACCGGTTAAAACCGGTTTAAAAGTAAAATTCTTCTAATACGCTCAAAATTGCATATAAAGAGAAAAAAACATGGGAATTTAGGTTAGAACCGGTGTGATCTGATTGGAACCGGTTAAAACCGGTTTAAAAGAGAAATTCTTCTAATACGCTCTCAAAACAGCATAAAAAAAAGAAAAACATGAAAATAGAAACTAGAACCGGTTTGATCCATTGGAACCACTTTAATCTGTTTTCAACCTGTTAAAACCGATTTAAAAATAAAATTTTGTAATACACTCAAAATAGCATATAAAGTGTAGAAACATGAAAATTCAGCTGAGAATCGGTTTGATCCGGTTTAAAAGAAAAATTTTGTAATACGCCCAAAATAGCATATAAAAAGAAAAAAATAATGGAAATTCAGGTTAGAACAGGTTTGATCCCGTTGGAACAGATGGAAACCGGTTTAAATGTAAAATTCGTGTAACACGCTCAACATAGCATATAAAGTTTGAAAACATGAGAATTGAGGTTAGAACTGCTTTGATTCGGTTGGAACCGGTTAAAACCGGTTTAAAAGTAAAATTCTTCTAATACGCTCAAAATTGCATATAAAGAGAAAAAACATGGAAATTTAGGTTAGAACCGGTGTGATCCGATTGGAACCGGTTAAAACCGGTTTAAAAGAGAAATTCTTCTAATACGCTCTCAAAACAGCATAAAAAAAGAAAAAACATGAAAATAGAAACTAGAACCGGTTTGATCCATTGGAACCACTTTAATTCGTTTTCAACTTGTTAAAACCGGTTTAAAAATAAAATTCTTCTAATACGCTCAAAATAGTATATAAAGTGTGAAAACATGAAAATAGAGGTTAGAATCGGTTTGATACGATTGGAACCGGTTAAAACCGGTTTAAAAGAGAAATTCTTCTAATACGCTCAAAACAGCATAGAAAGAGAAAAAACGTGAAAATACAAATTAGAACCGGTTTGATCCATTGGAACCACTTTAATTCGTTTTCAACTTGTTAAAATCGGTTTGAAAATAAAATTCTTGTAATACGCTCAAAATAGCATATAAAGTGTAAAAAATATGAAAATTGAGCTAAGAATCGGTTTCATCCGGTTTAAAAGAAAATTCTTGTAATACGCCTAAAATAGCATATAAAAAAAAAAAAATGGAAATTCAGGTTAGAACCGGTTTGATCCGATTGAAACCGGTTAAAACCGATTTAAAAGTAAAATTTTGTAATACGTTCAAAATAGTATACAAAGTGTGAAAACAAGAAAATTGAGCTTAGAACCGGTTTGATCCGGTTTAAAAGAGAAATTTTGTAATACGCCCAAAATAGCATATAAAAAAAAAAACATGGAAATTAGGTTAGAACAGTAACACGCTCAACATAGCATATAAAGTTTGAAAACATGAAAATTGAGGTTATAACTGCTTTGATTCGGTTGGAACCGGTTAAAACCGGTTTAAAAGTAAAATTCTTCTAATACGCTCAAAATAGCATATAATGTGAAAAAACATGAAAATTGACCTTACAACCGGTTTGATCCCGTTGGAACCGGTTGAAACCGGTTTAAAAGTGAAATTCTTGTAATACGCTGAAAATAGTATATAAAGTGTGAAAACATGGAAATAGAGGTTAGAATCGGTTTGATACGATTCGAACTGGTTAAAACCGGTTTAAAAGAAAAATTCTTCTAATACGCTCAAAGCAGCATCTAAAGAGAAAAAACATGAAAATAGAGGTTAGAACCGGTTTGATCCGGTTGGAACCAATTAAATTCGTTTCGAACCGGTTAAAACCGGTTTAAAAGAAAAATTCTTTTAATACGCTCAAAATAGCACATAAAGAGAAAAAACATGAAAATACAAATTAGAACCGGTTTGATCCATTGGAACCACTTTAATTCGTTTTCAACCTGTTAAAACCGATTTAAAAATAAAATTTTTGTAATACACTCAAAATAGCATATAAAGTGTAGAAACATGAAAATTGAGCTGAGAATCGGTTTGATCCGGTTTAAAAGAAAAATTCTTGTAATACGCCCAAAATAGCATATAAAAAGAAAAAACACGGAAATTCAGGTTAGAACCGGTTAAAACCGGTTTAATAGAGAAATTCTTCTAATACGCTCTCAAAACAGCATAAAAAAAGAAAAAACATGAAAATAGAAACTAGAACCGGTTTGATCCATTGGAACCACTTTAATTCGTTTTCAACTTGTTAAAACCGATTTAAAAATAAAATTTTTGTAATATGCTCAAAATAGCATATAAAGTGTAGAAACATGAAAATTGAGCTGAGAATCGGTTTGATCCGGTTTAAAAGAAAATTCTTGTAATACGCCCAAAATAGCATATAAAAAGAAAAAACATGGAAATTCAGGTTAGAACAGGTTTGATCCCGTTGGAACAGGTGGAAACCGGTTGAAAAGTAAAATTCGTGTAATACGCTCAAAATAGTATATAAAATGTGAAAACATGAAAATTTAGCTCAGAACCGGTTGGAACCGGATTAAAACTAAAATTTTTGTATTAAACTCAAAACAGCATCTAAAGTGAAAAAACATGAAAATTGAGCTTAGAACCGGTTTGATCCGGTTTAAAAGAAAATTCTTGTAATACGCTCAAAATAGCATATAATGTGAAAAAATATGAAAATTGACCTTACGACCGGTTTGATCCCGTTGGAACCGGTTGAAACCGGTTTAAAAGTGAAATTTTGTAATACGCTGAAAATAGTATATAAAGTGTGAAAACATGAAAATAGAGGTTAGAATCGGTTTGATACGATTCGAACTGGTTAAAACCGGTTTAAAAGAAAAATTCTTCTAATACGCTCAAAGCAGCATCTAAAGAGAAAAACATGAAAATAGAGGTTAGAACCGGTTTGATCCGGTTGGAACCAGTTAAATTCGGTTTCAAGCGCTTAAAACCGGTTTAAAAGAAAAATTCTTTAATACGCTCAAAATAGCACATAAAGAGAAAAACATGAAAATACAAATTAGAACCGGTTTGATCCATTGGAACCACTTCAATTGTTTTCAACCTGTTAAAACCGATTTAAAAATAAAATTTTTGTAATACACTCAAAATAGCATATAAAGTGTAGAAACATGAAAATTGAGCTGAGAATCGGTTTGATCCGCTTTAAAAGAAAAATTCTTGTAATACGCCCAAAATAGCATATAAAAAAAAAAAAACATGGAAATTCAGGTTAGAACAGGTTTGATCCCGTTGGAACAGGTGGAAACCGGTTTAAAAGTAAAATTCGTGTAACACGCTCAACATAGCATATAAAGTTTGAAAACATGAGAATTGAGGTTAGAACTGCTTTGATTCGGTTGGAACCGGTTAAAACCGATTTAAAAGTAAAATTCTTCTAATACGCTCAAAATTGCATATAAAGAGAAAAAACATGGAAATTTAGGTTAGAACCGGTGTGATCCGATTGGAACCGGTTAAAACCGGTTTAAAAGAGAAATTCTTCTAATACGCTCTCAAAACAGCATAAAAAAAAAAAAAACATGAAAATAGAAACTAGAACCGGTTTGATCCATTGGAACCACTTTAATTGTTTTCAACCTGTTAAAACCGATTTAAAAATAAAATTTTTTGTAATACACTCAAAATAGCATATAAAGTGTAGAAACATGAAAATTCAGCTGAGAATCGGTTTGATCCGGTTTAAAAGAAAAATTCTTGTAATACGCCCAAAATAGCATATAAAAGAAAAATAATGGAAATTCAGGTTAGAACAGGTTTGATCCCGTTGGAACAGATGGAAACCGGTTTAAATGTAAAATTCGTGTAACACGCTCAACATAGCATATAAAGTTTGAAAACATGAGAATTGAGGTTAGAACTGCTTTGATTCGGTTGGAACCGGTTAAAACCGGTTTAAAAGTAAAATTCTTCTAATACGCTCAAAATTGCATATAAAGAGAAAAAACATGGAAATTTAGGTTAGAACCGGTGTGATCCGATTGGAACCGGTTAAAACCGGTTTAAAAGAGAAATTCTTCTAATACGCTCTCAAAACAGCATAAAAAAAGAAAAAACATGAAAATAGAAACTAGAACCGGTTTGATCCATTGGAACCACTTTAATTCGTTTTCAACTTGTTAAAACCGGTTTAAAAATAAAATTCTTCTAATACGTTCAAAATAGTATATAAAGTGTGAAAACATGAAAATTGAGCTCAGAACCGGTTGGAACCGGATTAAAACTAAAATTTTTGTATTAAACTCAAAACAGCATCTAAAGTGAAAAAACATGAAAATTGAGCTTAGAACCGGTTTGATCCGGTTTAAAAGAAAAATTCTTGTAATACGCTCAAAATAGCATATAATGTGAAAAAATATGAAAATTGAGCTTAGAACCGGTTTGATCCCGTTGGAACCGGTTAAAACCGGTTTAAAAGAGAAATTCTTCTAAAACGCTCAAAACAGCTTAAAAAGAGAAAAAACATGAAAATAGAAACTAGAACCGGTTTGATCCATTGGAACCAATTAAATTCGTTTTGAAGCGGTTAAAACCGGTTTAAAAGTAAAATCATTGTAATACGCTCAAAATAGCATATAAAGTGTAGAAACATTAAAATTGAGCTGAGAATCGGTTTGATCCGGTTTAAAAGAAAAATTCTTGTAATACGCCCAAAATAGCATATAAAAAGAAAAAACATGGAAATTCAGGTTAGAACCGGTTAAAACCGGTTTAATAGAGAAATTCTTCTAATACGCTCTCAAAACAGCATAAAAAAAGAAAAAACATGAAAATAGAAACTAGAACCGGTTTGATCCATTGGAACCACTTTAGTTCGTTTTCAACTTGTTAAAACCGGTTTAAAAATAAAATTCTTGTAATACGCTCAAAATAGTATATAAAGTGTAAAAATATGAAAATTGAGCTAAGAATCGGTTTCATCCGGTTTAAAAGAAAATTTCTTGTAATACACCTAAAATAGCATATAAAAAGAAAAAACATGGAAATTCAGGTTAGAACCGGTTTGATCCGATTGAAACCGGTTAAAACCGGTTTAAAAGTAAAATTCTTGTAATACGCTCAAAATAGTATACAAAGTGTGAAAACATGAAAATTGAGCTTAGAACCGGTTTGATCCCGTTGGAACCGGTTAAAATTGGTTTAAAAGAAAAATTCTTCTAATATGGTGAAAACAGAATATAAAGTGAATAATCATGAAAATTATTCTTACAACTGCTTTCATCCGGTTTGAACCAGTTAAAACCGGTTTGAAAGAAAAATTCTTTTAATACGCTCAAAATAGCACATAAAGAGAAAAACATGAAAATACAAATTAGAACCGGTTTGATCCATTGGAACCACTTTAATTCGTTTTCAACCTGTTAAAACCGATTTAAAAATAAAATTTTTGTAATACGCTCAAAATAGCATATAAAGTGTAGAAACATTAAAATTGAGCTGAGAATCGGTTTAATCCGGTTTAAAAGAAAAATTCTTGTAATACGCCCAAAATAGCATATAAAAAGAAAAAACACGGAAATTCAGGTTAGAACAGGTTAAAACCGGT
>NW_027467782.1:61006061-61048769 GCF_004210375.1 Tachypleus tridentatus | reverse complement strand
AAAAAACATACGGTGAAAACAGCATATAAAGAGAAAAACATGAAAATACAAGTTAGAATCCGTTTGATCCGGTTGGAACCAGTTTAATTGGTTTGAAGCTGTTAAACCGATTTAAAAAAGTAAAATTTTTTAATACGCTCAAAATATATAAATTGAAAAAACATTAAATTGATCTCAGAACCGGTTTAAAAGTAAAATTCTTCAATACGCTCAAAATAGACTATAAAGCAAAATATGAAAATTTAGCTTAGAACCTGTTTGATCCCTGTTGGAACTGGTTAAAACCGACTAAAAAAGAAAATTTTGTAATATGGTGAAAACAGAATATAAAGTGAAAACATGAAATTATTATTTTAACTGGTTTCATCCGGTTTAAAAAAAAATTCTTCTAATACGCTGAAAATAGTATATAAAGTGTAATATGGAAATTAGGTTAGAACCGATTGGAACCGGTTAAAACTGGTTTAAAAGAAAAATTCTTCTAATACGTTCAAAATAACATAAAAGTGTAAAAAACATGAAAATTGATCTCAGAATTAGTTAGAACTGGTTTTAGAAAATTTGTAATACGCTCAAAATAGTATATAAAGTGTGTAAATATGGAAATTCAGGTGAGAACCGATTGCAACCAGTTAAACCGGTTTAAAGAAAATTTTTCTAATACGCTCAAATAGCATATAAAGTGTAAAACATGAAAATTGATCACAGAATCAGATAAAACCGGTTTAAAAAAAATTCTGTCATACGGTGAAAACAGCATATAAAGAGAAAAAAACATGAAAATACAAGTTAGAATCGGTTTGATCCGGTTGAACCAGTTTAATTGGTTTGAAGAAACCGGTTTAAAGTAAATTTTTTAATACGCTCAAAATAGTACATATAAAGTGTAAAAACATGAAAATTGATCTCAGAACCGGTTTGTAAAATTCTTCTAATACGCTCAAAATAGACAGTGATGTAAAATATGAAAATTTAGCTTAGAATCTGTTTGATCCTGCTGGAAACCGGTTAAAACCGATTTAAAAAAAAAATTTTGTAATATGGTGAAAACAGAATATAAAGTGAAAACATAAAAATTATTCTTCCAACTGGTTTTATCTGATTTGAACCAGTTAAACCGGTTTAAAAGAAAATTTTGTAATGCTCTCAAAATAGCATATAAAGTGTAAAAAACATTAAATTTGAGCTCAGAACCGGTTGGAACTGGATTAAAACAAAAAATTCTTGTAATACGCTCAAAAGAGCATCTAAAGTTAAAAAACATGGAAATTCAGCTTAGAACCGGTTTGATCCGGTTTAAAACTGTTTAAAACAGGTTTAAAAGAAAATTCGTAATATGGTGAAAACAGAATATGCGAAAACATGAAAATTTTATTATAACTGGTTTCATCCGGTTTATAAGAAAAATTCTTGTAATACGCTCAAAATAAGTATATAAATATAAAAACATGGAAATAGAGGTTAGAACTGGTTTGATCCGCTTGGAACCACTTTACCTGTTTTGAACCGGTTAAAACCGGTTTAAAAGTAAAATTCTTGTAATACGCTCAAAATAGCATATAAAGAGAAAAACATGAAACTAGAGGTTAGAACCGGTTTGATCCGGTTGGCATATATAAAGTGTAAAAATATGAAAATTGAGATGAGGACCGTTTGATCTGATTTAACTGGTTAAAACCGGTTTAAAAGTAAATTTTGTAATACGCTCAAAAGTATATAAAGAGAAAAACATGAAAATACAAGTTAGAATCGGTTTGATCCGGTTGGAACCAGTTTAATTGTTTTTTGAACCGTTTAAAACAGGTTTAAAAGAAAATTTTGTAATATGGTGAAAACAGAATAGTGAAAACATGAAAATTTTATTATAACTGGTTTCATCCGGTTTATAAGAAAAAATTCTTGTAATACGCTCAAAATAGTATATAAAATGTAAAAAACATGAAATTCAGGTTAGAACCGATTGCAACCGGTTAAAACTGGTTTAAAAGAAAATTCTTCTAATACGTTCAAAATAGCATATAAAGTGTAAAACATGAAAATTGATCTCAGAATTAGTTAGAACCGGTTTCAAGAAAAATTTGTAATACGCTCAAAATAGTATATAAAGAGAAAAACATGAAAATAGAGGTTAGAACCGGTTTGATCCGTTTGAACCACTTTATTTGCTTTCATCGGATTAAACCGGTTTAAAAGTAAAATTTTGTAATACGCTCAAAATAGCATATAAAGTGTAAAACATGAAAATTGATCCAGAATCAGTTAAAACCGGTTTAAAAAAAAATTTTGTAATACGCTCAAAATAGCGTATAAAGTTTGAAAAACATGAAATTGAGGGTAGAACCGGTTTTATCCTGATTGAACTGGTTAAAACAGGTTTAAAAGAAAATTTTGTAATATCGTGAAAACAGAATATAAAGTGGTGAAAAACATGAAAATTATTATTATAATCGAGTTTCATCCGGTTTATAAGAAAATTCTTATAATACTACCAAATAGTGTATAAAGTGTAAAAATATGGAAATTCAGGTGAGAACAGATTGCAACCAGTTAAATACGGTTTAAAAGAAAATTTTCTAATACGCCTAAAATATATATATAAAGTGTAAAACATGAAAATTGATCAAGCAGAATTGATAAAACCGGTTTAAAAAAAACCCTGCTTGCTGTGAAAACAGTATATAAAGAGAAAAACACAGAAAATACAAGTTAGAATCGGTTTGATCCGGTTGAACCAGTTTAATCTGGTTTGAAGCTGTTAAAACCGGTTTAAAAGAAAATTTTGTAATGCTCTCAAAATAGCATATAAAGTGTAAAAAACATGAAAATTGATCTCAGAACCGGTTTAAAAGTAAAATTCTTCTAATACGCCTAAAATAGGACTATTAAGCAAAAAATATGAAAATTTAGCTTAGAATCTGTTTGATCCCGTTGAACCGGTTAAACGATTTAAAAAAAAAATTTTGTAATATGGTGAAAACAGAATATAACGTGAAAACATAATAATTATTCTTACAACTGTTTTATCCGATTTGAAAACAGTTAAATCGGTTTAAAAGAAAAATTTTGTAATGCTTCAAAATAGCATATAAAGTGTAAAAAACATTAAATTTGAGCTCAGAACCGATTGGAACCGGTTTTAAAAGAAAATTCTTGTAATACGCTCAAATTAGTATATAAAGAGAAAACATGAAAATAGAGGTTAGAACCGGTTTGATCCGTTGGCTATAAAGTGTAAAATATGAAAATTGAGATGAGGACCGGTTTGATCCTGATTTAACTGGTTAAAACCGGTTTAAAAGTAAAATTTTGTAATACGCTCAAAATAGCATATAAAGAGAAAAACATGAAAATACAAGTTAGAATCGGTTTGATCCGGTTGGAACCAGTTTAATTGTTTTGAACCGTTTAAAACAGGTTTAAAAGAAAATTTTGTAATATGGTGAAAACAGAATATAAAGAAAATACATGAAAATTTTATTATAACTGGTTTCATCCGGTTTATAAGAAAAATTCTTGTAATACGCTCAAAATAGTATATATAAAATGTAAGAACATGAAATCTAGGTTAGAAGCGATTGCAAACCGGTTAAAACTGGTTTAAAAGAAAAAATCTTCTAATACGTTCAAAATAGCATATAAAGTGTAAAACATGAAAATTGATCTCTGAATTAGTAAGAACCGGTTTCAAAGAAAAATTTGTAATACGCCTAAAATAGCATACAAAGAGAAAAACATGAATAGAGGTTAGAACCGGTTTGATCCGGCTGGTATAAAGTGTAAAATATGAAAATTGAGCTCAGAACCGGTTTGATCCTGTTGGAACTGGTTAAAACCGGTTTAAAAGAAAACTTCTTCTAATACGCCCAAAGCAGTTATAAAAAAAGAAAACATGAAAAATAGAGGTTAGTACCGGTTTGATCTGGTTGGAACCACTTTATTTCTGTTTTGATCGGATTAAAACCGGTTTAAAAGTAAATTCTTGTAATACTCAAAATAGCATATAAAGTGTAAAAACATGAAAATTGATCTCAGAATCAGTTAAAACCGGTTTAAAAGAAAAATTCTTCTAAAACACTCAAAATAGCGTATAAAGTTGGAAAACATGAAAATTGAGGTTAGAACCGGTTATATCCCGATTCAACTGGTTAAAACAGGTTTAAAAGAAAAATTTTGTCAGTACGGTGAAAACAGCATATAAAGATTAAAAAACATGAAAATACAAGTTAGAATCGGTTTGATCCGGTTGGAACCAGTTTAATTGGTTTGAAGCTGTTAAAACCGATTTAAAAGTAAAATTTTAATACGCTCAAAATAGCATATAAAGTGTAAAACATTAAATTGATCTCAGAACCGGTTTAAAAGCAAAATTCTTCTAATACGCTCAAAATACACTAAAGCGTAAAAATATGAAAATTTAGCTTAGAACCTGTTTGATCCTGTCTGAACCGGTTAAAACCGATTTAAAAGAGAAATTGTAATATGGTGAAAATAGAATATAAAGGAAAGCCACAAAATTATAACTCATCCGGTTTAGAAGAAAAATTCTAATACGCTCAAAATAGTATATAAAATGTAAAACATGGAAATTCAGGTTAGAACCGATTGCAACCGGTTAAAACTGGTTTAAAAGAAAATTTTCTAAGACGTTCAAAATAGCATATAAAGTGTAAAACATGAAAAATTGATCTCAGAATTAGTTAGAACCGGTTTCAAAGAAAAATTTTGTAATACACCTCAAAATAGCATATAAAGAGAAAAACATGAAAATAGAGGTTAGAACCGGTTTGATCCGGTTGGCATATAAAGTGTAAAATATGAAAATTGAGCGAACCGGTTTGATCCTGCTTGGAAACCGGTTAAAACCGGTTTAAAAGAAAAATTCTTCCAATACGCCTGCAGCATATAAAAGAAAAAACATGGAAAATTCAGGTTAGAACCGGTTTGATGCTGGAACCGGTTAAAACCGCTTTAAAAGTAAAATTTTGTATTACGCTCAAAATATCGTATAAAGCCTGAAACATGAAAATTGAGATTAGAACCGGTTTTATCCCGATTGAACTGGTTAAAACAGGTTTAGAAAAATTCTTGTCATACGGTGAAAACAGCATATAAAGATTAAAACATGAAAATACAAGTTAGAATCGGTTTGATCCGGTTGGAACCAGTTTAATTGGTTTGAAGCTGTTTAAAACCGATTTAAAAAGTATAATTCTTTAATACGCAAGAAGCATATAAAGTGTAAAAACATTAAAATTGATCTCACAACCGGTTTAAAAGTAAAATTCTTCTAATACGCTCAAAATAGACTATAAACCGTAAAAATATGAAAATTTAGCTTAGAACCTGTTTATCCTGTGGAAACTGGTTAAAACTGATTTAAAAGAAAAATTCTTGTAATATGGTGAAAACAGAATATGAAGTGACATGAAAATTATTATTTTAACTGGTTTCATCCGGTTTAAAAGAAAATTCTTATAATACGCTCAAAATAGTATATAAAGTGTAAAAATATGGAAATTCAGGTGGAACTGATTGCAACCAGTTAAAACCGGTTTAAAGAAAAAATTTTCAATACGCTCAAAATAGCATATATAAAGTGTAAAACATGATTGAGCTTAGAATCGATTTGATCCTGTTGGAACTGGTTAAAACCGGTTTAAAAGAAAATTCTTCTACGCTCAAAGCAGCATCTAAAGAGAAAAACATGAAAATAGAGGTTAGAACCGGTTTGATTCGGTTGAACAACTTTATTTCGTTTTGAACGGGTAAAAACCGGTTTAAAAGTAAAATTTTGTAATACGCCTCAAAATAGCATATAAACCAAACATGAAAATTGATCTCAGAATCAGTTAAAACCGGTTTAAAGAAAATTCTTGTAATACGCTCAAAATAGCGTATAAAGTTTGAAAACATGAAAATTGAGGTTAGAAACGGTTTTATCCTGATTGAACCGGTTAAAATAGGGTGAAAAGAAAATTTTGTAATATGGTGAAATATAAAGTGAAAAACATGAAAATTATTATTATAACTGGAGCCATCCGGTTTATAAGAAAAATTCTATAATACGCCCAAAATAGTATATAAAGTAAAAATATGGAAATTCAGGTGGAACTGATTGCAAACCAGTTAAAACCGGTTTAAAAGAAAATTTTCTAATACGCTCAAAATAGCATATAAAGTGTAAAACATGAAAATTGATCACAGAATCAGATAAAACCGGTTTAAAAAAAATCCTTGTCATACGGTGAAAACAGCATATAAAGAGAAAAAAACATGAAAATACAAGTTAGAATCGGTTTGATCCTGGTTGAACCAGTTTAATTGGTTTAAAGCTGTTAAAACCGGTTTAAAAGAAAATTTTGTAATGCTCTCAAAATATATTAAAGTGTAAAACATTAAATTTGAGCTCGAACCGTTTGAAACTGGATTAAAACAAAAATTTTGTAATACGCTCAAAAGAGCATCCAGTTAAAACATGAAAATCAGCTTAGAACCGGTTTGATCCGGTTTAAAAGAAAATTTCCTAATACGTCAAAATAGCATATAAATAGAAAAACATGGAAATTCAGGTTACAAACCGGTTTAATCCGATTGAAACACTTTAAACCGGTTTAAAATAAAATTCCATACGGTGAAAACAGCATAAAAAGAGAAAAAAACATGAAAATAAGTTAGAACTGGTTTGGTCCGGTTGGAACCAGTTTAATTGTTTAAAGAAACCGGTTTAAAAGTAAAATTTTTAATACGCTCAAATAGCATATAGTGTAAAATATGAAAATTGATCTCAGAACCGGTTTAAAAGTAAAATTTTAATACGCTCAAAATAGACTATAAAGCGTAAAATATCAAAATTTAGCTTAGAATCTGTTTGATCCTGTTGGAACTGGTTAAAACCGATTTAAAAGTGTAATACATGGTGAAAACAGAATATAAAGTGAAAAACATGAAAATTATTATTATAACTGGTTTCATCCGGTTTATAAGAAAAATTCTTATAATACGCTCAAAATAGTATATAAAGTGTAAAAATATGGAAATTCAGGTGGGAACTGATTGCAACCAGTTAAAACCGGTTTAAAAAAGAAAATTTTTCTAATACGCTCAAAATAGCATATAAAGTGTAAAACATGAAAATTGATCACAGAATCAGATAAAACCGGTTTAAAAAAAAAATTTGTCATATGGTGAAAACAGCATATAAAGAGAAAACATGAAAATAAAGTTAGAATCGGTTGATCCATGGAACCAGTTTAATTCGGTTTGAAGCTGTTAAAACCGGTTTAAAAGAAAATTCCTCTAAAATATAGCATATAAAGTGTAAAACATTAAATTTGAGCTCAGAACCGTTTGGAACTGGATTAAAACAAAATTCTTGTAATACGCTCAAAAGAGCATCTAAAGCAAAAACATGAAAATTCAGCTAGAACCGGTTTGATCCGGTTTAAAAGAAAAAATTCTTGTAATACGTCTAAAATAGCATATAAATAGAAAAAACATGGAAATTCAGGTTACAACTGGTTTAATCTGATTGGAAACACTTTAAACCGGTTTAAAATAAAATTTTCTCATACGGTGAAAACAGCATAAAAAGAGAAAACATGAAAATACAAGTTAGAACCGGTTTGGTCCGGTTGGAACCAGTTTAATCAGTTTGAAGCTGTTAAAACCGGTTTAAAAGTAAAATTTTAATACGCTCAAAATAGCATATAAGTGTAAAAATATGAAAATTGATCTCAGAACCGGTTTAAAAGTAAATTCTTCTAATACGCTCAAAATAGACTATAAAGCGTAAAATATCAAAATTTAGCTTAGAATCTGTTTGATCCCGTTGGAACCGGTTAAAACCGATTTAAAGAAAAATTCTTGTAATATGGTGAAAACAGAATATAAAGTGAAAAACATGAAAATTATTATTTTAACTGGTTTCATCCGGTTTATAAGAAAAATTTGTAATACGCTGAAAATAGTGCATATAAAGCAAAAAAATATGGAAATTCAGGTTAGAACCGATTGAACCGGTTAAAACTGGTTTAAAAGAAAATTCTTCTAATGTTCAAATAACAACATATAAAGTGTAAAAAACATGAAAATTGATCTCAGAATTAGTTAGAACCCGTTTTAAAGAAAAATTTTGTAATACGTCAAAATAGTATATATAAAGTAAAAAATATGGAAATTCAGGTGAGAACTGATTGCAACCAGTTAAAACCGGTTTAAAAGAAAATTTTTCTAATACGCTCAAAATAGCATATAAAGTGTAAAAACATGAAAATTGATCACAGAATCAGATAAAACCGGTTTAAAAAAAAAATTTGTCATAATGGTGAAAACAGCATATAAAATAGAAAACATGAAAATACAAGTTAGAATCGGTTTGATCCTGGTTGGAACCAGTTTAATTCGGTTTGAAGCTGTTAAAACCGGTTTAAAAGTAAAATTTTTTTAATACGCTCAAAATAGCATATAAAGTGTAAAACATGAAAATTGATCTCAGAACCGGTTTAAAAAAGTAAATTTCTTCTAATACGCTCAAAATAGACTATAAAGCGTAAAACATGAAAATTTAGCTTAGAATCTGTTTGATCCCAAGGAACCGGTTAAAACCGATTTAAAAAAAAAATTCTTGTAATATGGTGAAAACAGAATATAAAGTGAAAACATAAAAAATTATTCTTACAACTGGTTTTATCCGATTTGAACCAGTTAAAACCGGTTTAAAAGAAAAAATTCTTGTAATGCTCTTCAAAAAATAGCATATAAAGTGTAAAAAACATTAACTGAGTCTAGAACTGGTTGGAAACCGGTTTAAAAGAAAAATTTTGTAATACGCTCACTAGCATAAGTAAAGAAAAAAAAAATATGAAAATAGAGGTACAGGAAAAATGTTTGATCCGCTTGGAACCACTTTAATTTGTTTGAAACCGGGTTAAAACCGACATATTTAAAAGTAAAATTTTGCTAATACGCTCAAAATAGCATATAAAGTGTGAAAACATGAAAATTGATCACAGAATCAGATAAAACCGGTTTAAAAAAAAAATTCTTGGCCATACAGAAAACAGAATATAAAATGAAAAAACATGGAAAATTATTATTTTAACTGGTTTCATCCGGTTTAAAAGAAAAATTCTTGTAATACGCTCAAAATAGTATATAAAGTGTAAAAACATTAAATTTGACCTCTCAGAACCGGTTGGAATCTGATTAAAACAAAAATTACGCTCAAAACAGCATCTAAAGTGCATCAAACACATGAAAATTGAGCTTAGAATCGATTTGATCCTCGTTGGAACGGTTAAAACCGGTTTAAGAAAAATTCTTCTAATACGCTCAAAGCATCATCTAAAGAGAAAAAACATGAAAATAGAGGTTAGAACCGGTTTTATTCGGTTGGAACAACTTTATTTTTGTTTTGAACGGGTTAAAACCGGTTTAAAAGTAAAATTTTGTAATACGCTCATAGCATATAAACTGTAAAAACATGAAAATTGATCTCAGAATCAGTTAAAACCGGTTTAAAAGAAAAATTTTGTAATACGCTCAAAATAGCGTATAAAGTTTGAAAACATGAAAATTGAGGTTAGAAACGGTTTTATCCCGATTGAACCGGTTAAAATAGGGTGAAAAGAAAATTCTTGTAATATGGAAAAAACAGAATATAAAGTAAAAAACATGAAAATTATTATTATAACTGGTTTCATCCGGTTTATAAGAAAAATTCTTATAATACGCTCAAAAAAAATAGTATATAAAGTAAAAATATGGAAATTCAGGTGGGAACCGATTGCAAACCAGTTAAAACCGGTTTAAAAGAAAAATTTTTCTAATACGCTCAAAAATAGCATATAAAGTGTAAAACATGAAAATTGATCACAGAACTCAGATAAAACCGGTTTAAAAAAAAATTTTGTCATACGGTGAAAACAGCATATAAAGAGAAAAACACAGAAAATACAAGTTAGAATCGGTTTGATCCGGTTGGAAACCAGTTTAACCTGGTTTGAAGCAAAAAACCGGTTTAAAAGAAAAATTTTGTAATGCCTCTCAAAATAGCATATAAAGTGTAAAACATTAAATTTGAGCTCAGAACCGTTTGGAACTGGATTAAAAAACAAAATTCTTGTAATACGCTCAAAAGAGCATCTAAAGTTAAAAACATGAAAATTCAGCTTAGAACCGGTTTGATCCGGTTTAAAAGAAAAATTTGTAATACGTTCAAAATAGCATATAAATAGAAAAAACATGGAAATTCAGGTTACAACCGGTTTAATCCGATTGGAAACACTTTAAACCGGTTTAAAATAAAATTCTTCTCATACGGTGAAAACAGCATAAAAAGAGAAAAAACATGAAAATACAAGTTAGAACCGGTTTGGTCCGGTTGGAACCAGTTTAATTCAGTTTGAAGCTGTTAAAACCGGTTTAAAAGTAAAATTTTTTTAATACGCTCAAAATAGCATATAAGTGTAAAAATATGAAAATTGATCTCAGAACCGGTTTAAAAGTAAAATTCTTCTAATACGCTCAAAATAGACTATAAAGCGTAAAAATATCAAAATTTAGCTTAGAATCTGTTTGATCCGTTGGAACCGGTTAAAACCGATTTAAAGAAAATTTTGTAATATGGTGAAAACAGAATATAAAGTGAAAAACATGAAAATTATTATTTTAACTGGTTTCATCCGGTTTATAAGAAAAATTTGTAATACGCTGAAAATAGTATATATAAAGTGTGAAAAATATGGAAATTCAGGTTAGAACCGATTGGAACCGGTTAAACTGGTTTAAAAGAAAAATTCTTCTAATACGTTCAAAATAACATATAAAAAAGTGTAAAAACATGAAAATTGATCTCAGAATTAGTTAGAACCGGTTTTAAAGAAAAATTTGTAATACGCTCAAAATAGTATATAAAGTGTAAAATATGGAAATTCAGGTGAGAACTGATTGCAAAACCAGTTAAAACCGGTTTAAAAGAAAAATTTTCTAATACGCTCAAAATAGCATATAAAGTGTAAAAACATGAAAATTGATCACAGAATCAGATAAAACCGGTTTAAAAAAAAATTTTGTCATACGGTGAAAACAGCATATAAAAGAGAAAAACATGAAAATACAAGTTAGAATCGGTTTGATCCGGTTGGAACCAGTTTAATTCTGGTTTGAAGCTGTTAAAACCGGTTTAAAAGAAAAATTTTGTAATGCTCTCAAAATAGCATATAAAGTGTAAAAACATTAAATTTGAGCTCAGAACCGGTTGGAACCGGATTAAAACAAAATTTTGTAATACGCTCAAAAGAGCATCTAAAGTTAAAAAAACATGAAAATTCAGCTTAGAACTGGTTTGATCCGGTTTAAAACCGTTTAAAACAGGTTTAAAAGAAAAATTCTTGTAATATGGTGAAAACAGAATATAAAGTGAAAACATGAAAATTTTTATTATAACTGGTTTCATCCGGTTTATAAGAAAAATTTTGTAATACGCTGAAAATAGTATATAAAATGTATAAAAACATGGAAATTCAGGTTAGAACCGATTGCAACCGGTTAAAACTGGTTTAAAAGAAAAATTCTTCTAATACGTTCAAAATAGCATATAAAGTGTAAAAAACATGAAAATTGATCTCTGAATTAGTAAGAACCGGTTTCAAAGAAAATTTTGTAATACGCTCAAAATAGCATATAAAGAGAAAAAACATGAAAATAGAGGTTAGAACCGGTTTGATCCGGTTGGCATATAAAGTGTAAAAAAATATGAAAATTGAGCTTAGAACCGGTTTGATCCTGTTGGAACCGGTTAAAACCGCTTTAAAAGTAAAATTTTGTATTACGCTCAAAATAGCGTATATAAAGTTTGAAAAACATGAAAATTGAGGTTAGAACCGGTTTTATCCTGATTGAACCGGTTAAAACAGGTTTAAAAGAAAATTTTACCAATGGTGAAAACAGCATATAAAGATTAAAACATGAAAATACAAGTTAGAATCGGTTTGATCCGGTTGGAACCAGTTTAATTGGGTTTGAAGCTGTTAAAACCGGATTTAAAAGTAAAATTCTTTTAATACGCTCAAAATACCATATAAAGTGTAAAACATGAAATTGATCTCAGAATTAGTTAGAACCGGTTTCAAAGAAAATTTTGTAATACACTCAAAATAGCATATAAAGAGAAAAAAACATGAAAATAGAGGTTAGAACCGGTTTGATCCGGTTAAAATATAAAGTGTAAAAAATATGAAAATTGAGCTTACAACCGGTTTGATCCTGTTGGAACCGGTTAAAACCGCTTTTAAAGTAAAATTCTTGTATTACGCTCAAAATAGCGTATAAAGTTTGAAAACATGAAAATTGAGGTTAGAACCGGTTTTATCCTGATTGAACCAGTTTAATTGGTTTGAAGCTGTTAAAACCGATTTAAGTATATAATTTTTTTAATACGCTGAAAACAGTATATATAAAGTGTAAAACATTAAAATTGATCTCACAACCGGTTTAAAAGTAAAATTCTTCTAATACGCTCAAAATAGACTATAAAGCGTAAAAATATGAAAATTTAGCTTAGAACCTGTTTGATCTGTTGGAACCGGTTAAAACCGGTTTAAAAGAAAAAATTCTTGTAATGCTCTCAAAATAGCATATAAAGTGTAAAAAAACATTAAATTTGAGTCTAGAACCGGTTGGAACCTGATTAAAACAAAATTTTGTAATACGCTCAAAAGAGCATCTAAAGTTAAAAAACATGAAAATTCAGCTTAGAACCGGTTTTGATCCGGTTTAAAACCGTTTAAAACAGGTTTAAAAGAAAAATTCTGTAATATGGTGAAAACAGAATATAAAGAAAAACATGAAAATTTTATTATAACTGGTTTCATCCGGTTTATAAGAAAAATTCTTGTAATACGCTGAAAATAGTATATAAAATGTAAAAACATGGAAATTCAGGTTAGAACCGATTGCAACCGGTTAAAACTGGTTTAAAAGAAAAATTCTTCTAATACGTTCAAAATAGCATATAAAGTGTAAAACATGAAAATTGATCTCTGAATTAGTAAGAACCGGTTTCAAAGAAAAAAATTCTGTAATACGCTCAAAATAGCATATAAAGAGAAAAAACATGAAAATAGAGGTTAGAACCGGTTTGATCCGGTTTCTGGCATATAAAGTGTAAAAAAATATGAAAATTGAGCTGTAGAACCGGTTTGATCCTGTTGGAACCGGTTAAAACCGCTTTAAAAGTAAAATTCTTGTATTACGCTCAAAATAGGTATAAAGTTTGAAAACATGAAAATTGAGGTTAGAACCGGTTTTATCCTGATTGAACCGGTTAAAACAGGTTTAAAAGAAAAATTTTGTCATACGGTGAAAACAGCATATAAAGATTAAAACATGAAAATACAAGTTAGAATCGGTTTGATCCGGTTGGAACCAGTTTAATTGGGTTTGAAGCTGTTAAAACCGATTTAAAAGTAAAATTCTTTTAATACGCTCAAAATACCATATAAAGTGTAAAAACATGAAAATTGATCCTAGAATTAGTTAGAACCGGTTTCAAAGAAAAATTTTGTAATACACTCAAAATAGCATATAAAGAGAAAAAAACATGAAAATAGAGGTTAGAACCGGTTTGATCCGGTTGGCATATAAAGTGTAAAATATGAAAATTGAGCTTACAACCGGTTTGATCCTGTTGGAACCGGTTAAAACCGTTTTAAAAGTAAAATTCTTGTATTACGCTCAAAATAGCGTAAAGTTTGAAAACATGAAAATTGAGGTTAGAACCGGTTTTATCCCTGATTGAACCAGTTTAATTGGTTTGAAGCTGTTAAAACCGATTTAAAAGTATAATTTTTTAATACGCTGAAAATAGCATATAAAGTGTAAAACATTAAAAATTGATCTCACAACCGGTTTAAAAGTAAAATTCTTCTAATACGCTCAAAATAGACTATAAAGCGTAAAAATATGAAAATTTAGCTTAGAACCTGTTTGATCCTGTTGGAACCGGTTAAAACCGGTTTAAAAGAAAAATTTTGTAATGCTCTCAAAATAGCATATAAAGTGTAAAAAACATTAAATTTGAGCTCAGAACCGGTTGGAACCGATTAAAACAAAATTTTTGTAATACGCTCAAAAGAGCATCTAAAGTTAAAAAAACATGAAAATTCAGCTTAGAACCGGTTTGATCCGGTTTAAAACCGTTTAAAACAGGTTTAAAAGAAAAATTCTTGTAATATGGTGAAAACAGAATATAAAGTGAAAAACATGAAAAATTTTTATTATAACTGGTTTCATCCGGTTTATAAGAAAAATTTTGTAATACGCTGAAAATAGTATATAAAATGTAAAACATGGAAATTCAGGTTAGAACCGATTGCAACCGGTTAAACTGGTTTAAAAGAAAATTCTTCTAATACGTTCAAAATAGCATATAAAGTGTAAAACATGAAAATTGATCTCTGAATTAGTAAGAACCGGTTTCAAAGAAAAATTTTGTAATACGCTCAAAATAGCATATAAAGAGAAAAACATGAAAATAGAGGTTAGAACCGGTTTGATCCGGTTGGCATATAAAGTGTAAAAAATATGAAAATTGAGCTTAGAACCGGTTTGATCCTGTTGGAACCGGTTAAACCGCTTTAAAAGTAAAATTTTGTATTACGCTCAAAATAGCGTATAAAGTTTGAAAACATGAAAATTGAGGTTAGAACCGGTTTATCCCGATTGAACCGGTTAAAACAGGTTTAAAAGAAAAATTTTGTCATACGGTGAAAACAGCATATAAAGATTAAAAAACATGAAAATACAAGTTAGAATCGGTTTGATCCGGTTGGAACCAGTTTTATTGGTTTGAAGCTGTTAAAACCGATTTAAAAGTAAAATTCTTTTTAATACGCTCAAAATACCATATAAAGTGTAAAACATGAAAATTGATCTCAGAATTAGTTAGAACCGGTTTCAAAGAAAAATTCTTGTAATACACCAAAATAGCATATAAAGAGAAAACATGAAAATAGAGGTTAGAACCGGTTTGATCCGGTTGGCATATAAAGTGTAAAAAAAAATATGAAAATTGAGCTTACAACCGGTTTGATCCTGTTGGAACTGGTTAAAACCGCTTTAAAAGTAAAATTTTGTATTACGCTCAAAATATGTATAAAGTTTGAAAACATGAAAATTGAGGTTAGAACCGGTTTTATCCCGATTGAACCAGTTTAATTGGTTTGAAGCTGTTAAAACCGATTTAAAAGTATAATTCTTTTAATACGCTGAAAATAGCATATAAAGTGTAAAAACATTAAAATTGATCTCACAACCGGTTTAAAAGTAAAATTCTTCTAATACGCTCAAAATAGACTATAAAGCGTAAAAAATATGAAAATTTAGCTTAGAACCTGTTTGATCCGTTGGAACCGGTTAAAACCGATTTAAAAGAAAAATTCTTGTAATATGGTGAAAACAGAATATAAAGTGAAAAACATGAAAATTATTATTTTAACTGGTTTCATCCGGTTTAAAAGAAAATTTTTGTAATACGCTCAAAATAGTATATAAAGTGTAAAACATTAAATTTGACCTCAGAACCGGTTTGGAACCGATTAAAACAAAAATTCACGCTCAAAACAGCATCTAAAGTGCATCAAAAACATGAAAATTGAGCTTAGAATCGGTTTGATCCGTTGGAACCGGTTAAAACCGGTTTAAAAGAAAATTCTACTAATACGCTCAAAGCAGCATCTAAAGCGAAAAAACATGAAAATAGAGGTTTAGAACCGGTTTCATCCGGTTGAAACCACTTTACCTGTTTTGAACCGTTTAAAACCGGTTAAAAAAGTAAAAATTTTGTAATACGCCAAAATAGCATATAAAGTGAAAAAAACATGAAAATTGAGATGAGGACCGCTTTGATCACGATTGAACCGGTTAAAACCGGTTTAAAAGACAAATTCTTGTCATACGGTGAAAACAGCATATAAAGAGAAAAAACATGAAAATACAAGTTAGAATCGGTTTGATCCGGTTGGAACCAGTTTAATTGTTTTGAACCGTTTAAAACAGGTTTAAAAGAAAATTCTTGTAATATGGTGAAAACTGAATATAAAGTGAAAAAAGATGAAAATTATTATTATAATTGGTTTCATCCGGTTTATAAGAAAAATTCTTGTAATACGCTCAAAATAGTATATAAAATGTAATTTCACCTCATCAACGGGCAAGAAGAAGGGAAATCTCCCAGCAAAGGGGACAAGGAGTTGGGAAAATATCCCTAGCAACGGGGAAGATAAATGGAGGAAATTTCCCAGCAACGGGGGCAAGGAGTGAGGAAAATCTTATAGCAACGGGGCAAGAAGTGGGGAAATTCCCTTAGCAACGGGGACAAAGAGAGGGAAAAATCTCCCAGCAACGTGGTGCAAGGAGTGGGGCAACGTCGGGACAGGGGGGCAAGAAGTGGAAGAAACTCTTTAGCAACGGGGGGCAAGGAGGTAAATATCCCCACCAATGGCACAGAACTGAGGGAAATCTCCCATCAACCAAGGGCAAGAAGTAGGGCAAATATTCCACGCAACCGGAAGGATAGAATTGTGGAAAATATCCCTCAGCAACGGGGCAAGGAGTAAGCAACAAATGGACAAGGAAATTCCCTGCAACGGGGGGGATAGAATCAGGGAAAATCATCAACTGGGCAAGAAGTAAGGAAATCTCAGCAACAAGCAGCTGGGGAAAACATCCCTAGCAACGGGAAGAGAAATGGAGGAAATCTCCCAGCAACGGGGGCAAGGGGAGGAGGAAAATTTCCCAGCAACGGGGCAAGAAGTGGGGAAATTCTCTAGCAACGGGGGCAAGGAGTGGAGAAAATTTCCCTAGCAACGGGCACAAGGGGAGTGGCAACAATCGGGACAGGGGGCAAGAAGTCAGGAAATTCCCCAGCAACGGGAGATAGAATTCAGGGAAATCTCCCCAGCAACGGGGGGGGATAGAATTGTGGGAAAATTCCCGACCAACGCAAGGCGTAAGAGAAATTTCCTAGCAACAGGGCAGAAGTAAGGGAATTTCTCATCAACGGGGCAAGAGATGGGTAAATATCCCCGCAACGGGGGATAGAATTGGGGAAATCTCCCAGCAACGGGCACAAGGAGGGCAACGTCGGGAAAGGGGGCAAGAAGTGGGGGAAAATTCCCCAGCAACGGGAGATAGAATTGTGGAAATATCCCCAGCAACGAGGGCAAGGCAAGGGGGACAACATCCCCAGCAACGGGGGCAAGAAGTGGGGAAATTTCCCTAGCAACAGGGGCAAGAATTGGGGGAAATTTCCCTAGCAACGGGAGCAAGGAGTGGGGAAATTTCCCTAGCAACGGGGCAAGGAGTGGGGAAAATTTCACTAGCAACGGGGTGATAGAATTGTAGGTGGAATCTTCCCCAGCAACGGGGCAAGAAGTGGAAATTTTCCTATAACGGCAAGGGCAAGGAATGGGAAGATATCCCCAGCAACGGGAAAAGAAGTGCGGAAAACCCATAGCAATGGGGGCAAGGAGTGAGGTAAATATCCCCAGCAACGGTGGAGACAGAAATGAGGAAGATTCCATCAACGGGGCAAGAAGTAGGGTAAATAACCCCAGCAAACGAGGGATAGAGAATTATGGAAAATATCCCCAGCAACGTGGGATACAGAATCAGAAGAAATTCCAGCAACGGGGCAACCAGTCGGGGAAGAAGCCCAGCAACGGAGGATGAATTGTGGGAGGTTCCCCAGCAACAAGTGCGGAGTTGGGGCAAATGTCTAAAGAGGGGCAAGAAGTGGGGAAATCTCCCAGCAACAGGGGCAAGAATCAGGGAAATCTCCACCAGCGGGCAAAGAAGAAGTGGGGAAATCTCCCAGGACGGGGGCAAGGAGTGGAAAAATCTCCCAGCAACGGGTGCAAGGAGTGGGGGCAACGTCGGGACAGGAAATTCCCAACAATGGGGATAGAATCAGGGGCGAAACCTTCCCCACGGGGCAAAAAGTGGGAAAACTCCAGCAAACGAAGGCAAGGAGTGGGAAGATTTATTCAGATACGGGGAATAGAATTGTGGGAAATTCCCAGCAACGGGTGCAGGAGTTGGGGCAACGTCGGGACAAGGGGCAAGAAGAGGGGAAATTTCCTAGCATGGGGGGATAGAATTGGTGGTAACCTTCCCAGCAACGGGGCAAGAAGTAAGGGTACTCCCCAGCAACGAGGGGATAGCAGTGTGGGGAAATAATCCCAGCAACGGGGCAAGGAGTGGAAGGAACGGTCGAGACAGGGAAATCTCCCAAAGCAATGGGGATAGAATTGTAAGAAATTCCCAGCAACGAAGCAAGAAGTGGGGAAATTTCCCCAACAACGGGGATAGAATTGTGGGAAAACATCCCAGCAACGGGGGGCAAGGAGGTGCTGAACGAAAGTCGAGACAGGAAATCTCCAGCAACGGGGATAGAATTGGAAGAAATTTCCCAGCAACGGGGCAAGAAGTGGGGAAATTTCCCAGCAACGGGGCAAGGAGTGGGAAGCAATCCTTCCAGCAACGGAGGATAGAATCAGGGAAATTCCCAGCAACGGGCGCACAGGAGCTGGGGCAATGTCGAAAAGAGGGGCAGCTGTGGGGAAATCTCCCAGCAACAGGGGCAAGAATCAGGGGAAATCTTCCAGCAAGTAAGCAAGGAGTGGGTAATTCCCAGCAACTGGGGGACAGAAATAAGGAAAATTTCCATCAACTGGGGCAAAAGTGGGTAATATCCCAGCAACGGGCAGATAAAATTGTGGGGAAAATATCCCTAGCAACAGGGGCAAGGAGTGGGGGCAACGTCGGAACAAGGAAATTTCCCAGCAATGGGGGGATAGAATCAGGAAGAAACTCCCAGCAACGGGGCAAAAAAAGCATGGGAAATCTCCCAGCAACGGGGCAAGGAGGAAAACCTCCCATCTAATGGCAAGAAGTAAGGAAATCTCTACCAGCAACGGGGGCAAGGAGTTGGGGAAACATCCCAGCAACTGGGAGAGAGAAATGGAGGAAATTTCACAACCATGGGGGGCAAGGAGTGGGAAAAATCTGCCAGCAACGGGGGGCAAGAAGTGGGGAAATTTCCTAGCAACGGGGACAAGGAGGGAACCCCAGCAACGGGCACAAGGACTGGGGCAACGTCGGGACAGGGGCAAGAAGTTGTGCTCGTACCCAGCAACGGGATAGAATTGTGGGAACTCCCAGCAAGGGGGGATAGAACCAGGGAAATTTCCCGACCAACGGGGCAAAAGATAAGAGAAATCTCCCAGCAACAGGGGCAAGAAGGGTAAAATTTTTTCATCAACGGGGCAAGGATGGGAAAATATCCCTCCAACGGGGATAGAATTGGGGAAATTTCCCTAGCAACGGGTACAAGGAGTGGGGGCAACGTCGGGAAAGGGGGCAAGAAGTGGGGAAATCTCCCCAGCAACGGGAGATAGAAGAATGGGAAACATCCCCAGCAACGAGGGCAAGGAGTGGGGACAACATCCCAGCAACGGGGGCAAGAAGGGGGAATTCCCAGCAACAGGGGCAAGAATTGGGGAAATCTCCCCAGCAACGGGAGCAAGGAGGGGGAAATCTCCAGCAACGGGGCAAGGAGTGGGGAAAATTTCACCAGCAACGGGTGATAGAATCAGGGGAAATCTCCCAGCAACGGGGCAAGAAGTGCACCTTCCTAGCAACGGGGCTGCAATGGGGAAAGATATCCCCAGCAACGGTGGAAAGAAGTGGCAAAATCCATACAGCAATGGGGCAAGGAGTGAGGTAAACATCCTAGCAACGGTGGAGACAGAAATGAGGAAGATCTCCATCAACTCGGGGCAAGAAGTAGGGTAAATAACCCCAGCAAACGAGGGGATAGAATCATGGGGAAAATATCCCCAGCAACGTGGGATAGAATTGTAAGAAATCTCCCAGCAACGGGGGGCAGTCTGGAAATTTCTCCTAGCAACGGGAGGATAGAATCAGGGAAATCTCCCAGCAACGGGTGCAAGGAGTTGGGGCAATGTCGAAAAGGGGGGCAAGAGGTGGGGAAAATTCCAGCAACAGGGGCAAGAATTGTGGGAAATTTCCCCAGCAACGGGGCAAGAAGTGTGGAAAATTCCCAGGAACGGGGCAAGGAGTGGGGAAAACTCCTGAGCAACGGGTGCGAGGTGGGGGCAACGTCGGGACAGGGAAATTTCCCAAGCAATGGGGATAGAATTGAAAAAGAACTCCTGTTAGAACGGGGCAAAGAAGGGAAATCTCCCAGCAACGTGCAAGGCAAGGAGTGGGGAAGATTTATCTAGATAACGGGAATAGAACTGGTGGAAATCTCCAGCAACGGGCAAGGAGTTGGGGCAACGTCGGGACAAGGGGCAAGAAGAGGGGGGAAATCTCCCAGCACGGGGGGAGGGGATAGGGTGGGTAATCCCTCCCCAGCAAGGCAAGAAGCAAGGGTAATCTCTGCACAACGAGGGGATAGTATTCAGGGAAACATCCCCAGCAACCGGGGAAGCTGAACGTCGAGACAGGAAATCAGCAATGGGGATAAAGAAAAAATCTCCCAGCAACGGGGATAGAATCAGAAGAAACTCCAGCAACGGGGGATAGAATGTGGGAAAACATCCCAGCAACGGGGATAGAATGAGGGAATCCTAGCAACGGGGCGATGTGGAATGAACGCCCAACAATAGAATCAGGGCTGAAACTCCCCAGCAACGGGGCAAGAAGTGGGGAAATCTCCCCAGCAACGGGGGGCAAGGAATGGAAAAATCTTCCCAGCAACGGGAGGATAGAATCAGGGAAATCTCCAGCAACGGGACAAGGAGTGGGGCAATGCCCGAAAAGAGGGGGAAGAGGTGGGGAAACTCCCCAGCAACACAGGGGCAAGAATCAGGGGAAATCTCCCAGCAAAGGGGCAAGGAGTGGGGTAAATATTCCAGCAACGGGGGAGAGAGAAACAAGGAAAATCTTCCATCAACAAGCAAAAGTAGGGTAACATCCTCAGCAACGGGCAGATAAAATTCAGGGAAAATATCCCCAGCAACGGGGCAGCAAGAGTGGGGCAACGTCGGAACAAGGAAATCTCCCAGCAATGGGGATAGAATTGTAAGAAATTTCCCAGCAACGGGGGCAAAAAGTATGGGAAATTTCCCAGCAACGGGGCAAGGAGTGGGGAAAATTTCCCCAGCAACGGGGCAAGCAAGAAGTAAGGGAAATTACTACAGCAACGGGGGCAAGGAGTTGGGAAAATCATCCCAGCAACGGGGAAGAGAAAAATGAGGGAAATTCTGAACAACTGGGGCAAGGAGGAGGAAAATCTCCCCAGCAACGGGGGCAAGAAGTGGGGAAATTTCCCTAGCAACGGGGACAAGGAGTGGGGAAAATTTCCCAGCAACGGGCACAAGAGGGGGGGGCAACGTCGGGACAGGGGAAGAAGTTGGGGAAATCTCCCAGCAACGGGAGATAGAACTCAGTGAAATTTCCTAGCAACGGGGGGATAGAATTGTGGGAAATTTCCCGACCACCCAAGCAAGAAGTAAGAGAAATCTCCCAGCAACAGGGCAAGAAGTAAGGGAATCTTCCATCAACGGGGCAAGGAGTTGGGAAAACATCCCCCAACGGGGGATATAGAATGGGGAAATCTTCCCAAAGCAACGGCAACAAGGAGTGGGGCAACGTCGGGAAAGGGGGCAAAAGGTGGGGAAACTCCCCAGCAAACGGAGATAGAATTGTGGGAAATATCCCCAGCAAACGAGGGCAAGGAGTGGGGACACATCCCAGCAACGGGGCAAGAAGTGGGGAAACCTGCCAAACAGGGCAAGAGACAGGGAAATCTCCCCAGCAACGGGAGCAAGGAGTGGGGGAAATCTCCAGCAACGGGGCAAAAGGAGTGGGGAAAATTTCACCAAAGCAACGGGTGATAGGACCAGAGGAAATTTCCAGCAAACAGGCAAGAAGTAAGTAAACCTTCCCAGCAACGGGGCAAGGAATGGGGAAGATATCCCAGCAACGGGGAAAGAGAAGTGTGGGAAAACTAAGGAGCAATGTAAAAGCAAGGAGTGAGGTAACATCCCTAGCAACGGTGAGAGAGACAGAAATGAGGAAGATTCCCACCAACGGGGGCAAGAAGTAGGGTAAATATCCCTAGCAACGGGGGGATAGAATTATGGGAAAATATCCCAGCAATGGGATAGAATTGTAAGAAATTTCTCAGCAACGGGGAAGGCAGAAGTCGGGGAAATTTTCCCAGCAACGGAGGATAGAATCAGGAAACTCCCAGAAACGGCAAGCAAGGACAAAGCAATGTCGCAAGAGTGGCAAGAAGTGGGGAAATTCCCCAGCAACAGGGGCAAGAACTAGTGGAATTCCCCACCAACAAGAAGAAGTGGGGAAATCTCCCCAGGAACGGGGCAAGGAGTGGGGAAAATCTCCCAGCACGGGTGCAAGGAGTAAGCAACGTCGGGACAGGGAAATTTCCCAAGCAATGGGGGGATAGAATTGTAAGAAATTCCCCAGCACGGGGGGCAAAAAGTGGGGAAAATCTCCCAGCAACGCAAGGCAAGGTGGGGAAGATTTATCTAGATAAGGGAATAGAATCAGGAAATTCCCAGCAACGGGCGCAAGGAGTTGAAGCAACGTCGGGACAAGGGCAAGAAGAGGGAAATTCCCAGCACTGGGGGGGGATAGACTGGTGGTAACCTCCCAGCAACGGGGCAAAAGAAGCAAGGGCACTCCCAGCAACGAGGGGATAGTATTGTGGGAAAACATCCCCAGCAACGGGGGCAAGGAGTGGAAGGAACGTCGAGACAGGGAAATTCCCAGCAATGGGGGGAGGGATAGAATTGAAGAAATTCCTAGCAATGGGGCAGAAGAAGTGGGGAAATTTCCCAACAACGGGGATAGAATTGTGGGAAAATATCCCTAGCAACGGGGCAAGGAGTGGAAGCAACGTCGAGACAGGGAAATTTCCCTAGCAATGGGGGATAGAATTGTAAGAAATTTCCCTAGCAACGGGGGCAAGAAGTGGGGAAATTTCCCAGCAACACGGGGGGCAAGGAGTGGAAAAATTTTCCCAGCAACGGGAGGATAGAATTGTGGGAAATTTCCCCAGCAACGGGTGCAAGGAGTTGGGGCAACGTCGGGAAAAGGGGCAAGAAGTGGGGAAATTCCCCAGCAACAGGGGCAAGAATTGGGGAAATTTCCCAAAGCAGGGGCAAGGAGGGAAATATCTCTAGCAACGGGGGGACAGAAATGAGGAAAATTTCCCAATCAACGGGGGCAAAAAGTAGGGTAAATATCCCTAGCAACGGGGGATAGAATTGTGGGAAAATATCCCTAGCAACGCAAGAGGCAAAGGCACACGTCGGAACAAGGAAATTCCCTAGCAATGGGGGGATAGAATCAGTAAGAAATCTCCCCAGCAACCGGGAAAAAGCATGGGAAATCTCCCAGCAACGGGGGCAGGAGTGGGGAAAATCTCCATCAACGGGGGGCAAGAAGAGGGAAAATTCTACCAGCAACGGGGCAAGGAGTTGGGAAAATATCCCAGAAACGGGGGACAAATGGGGTAATCTCCCACCAACGGGGGGCACAAGTAAGGGAAATCTCCCCAGCAACGGGGGGATAGAATTGTGGGAAATTTCCCTAGCAACGGGGGCAAGAAGTAAGGGAAATTTCCCAACGACGGGGCAGGAGTGGGGAAAAATCTCCCAGCAACGGCCAAGTGGGGAACTCTTAGCAACGGGGGCAAGGAGGGGAAAATCTCCCAGCAACGGGGCAAGGAGGGGGGCAACGTCGGGACAGGGGACAAGAATGGGGGAATTTCCCAGCAACGGAGATGGAACAGGGAAAATTTCCACCAACGGGGAAAAAAGTAAGAATTTCCCACCAACGGGAGCAAGAAGTAAGGAAATTCCCAGCAACGGGGCAAGGAGGAGGAAAATATCCCCAACAACAGGGAAAAAAAGTGCTGGAAAATCCCCAGCAAGAATGGGGGCAAGCAAGGATAGGTAAATATCCCCAGCAACGGGGATGAGAAAATGAGGAAAACTCCCACCAGCAACGGGGGCAAGGAGTGGGGGCAACGTCGGGACAGGGAAATTTTCCTAGCAAACGGGGGATAAAAATGTAGGAAATTTCACTAGCAACGGGGGAAAGAGTGGGGGAAATTTCCCTAGCAACGGGGGGATAGAATTGTGGGAAATTTCTCTAGCAACGGATGCAAGGAGTTGGGGCAACGTCGGGACAAGGGCAAGAAGTGGGGAAATTTCCCTAGCAACCGGGGCAAGAAGTGGGGAAAATCTCCCAGCAACGGGCACAAGGAGTGGGGCAAACGTCGGACAGGGGCAAGAAGTTGGGGAAATCTCCCCAGCAACGGGAGATAGAATCAGGGGAAATTCCAGCAACGGGGATAGAATTGTGGGAAATGTCCCTACCAACGGGGGCAAGAAGTAAGAGAAATCTCCCAGCAACAGGGGCAAGAAGAAAGCAAGGAAATTTTCCATCAACGGGGGCAAGGAGTTGGGAAAATATCCCCAGCAACGGGGACAAGAATGTGGGAAACTCCCAGCAACGGAAGCAAGGAGTGGGGGCAACGTCGGGGCAGTTGGCAAGAAGTAAAAAGAAATTTCCCAGCAACGGGGGCAAGGAGTGGGGAAAATCTTCCAGCAATGGGGCAAGGAGTAAGGAAAAATCCCAGCAACTGGGGGGCAAGAAGGGGGAAATTCCAGCAACAGGGGCAAGGAATGGGAAGATATCCCAGCAACGGGGAAGAAGTGCGGGAAAATCCACAGCAATGGGGCAAGGAGTGAGGGAAACATCCCCAGCAACGGTGAGACAGAAATGAGAAAGATACCCAGCAACGAGGCAAGAAGTAGGTAAAATAACCCCAGCAACGATTAGGATAGAATTACGGGGGGGGAAAACATCCCAGCAACGTGGGATAGAATTGTAAGAAATCTCCCAGCAACGGCAAAAGGTGGGGAAATTCTTCCCAGCAACGGAGGAGGATAGAATTCAGGGAAATCTCCAGCAACGGGTGCAAGGAGTTGGGGCAATGTCGGGAAGAGGGGCAAGAAGTGGGAAATCTCCCAGCAACAGGGGCAAGAATTGTGGGAAACTTCCACCAGCAACGGGGCAAGAAGTGGGGAAATTCTCCAGCAACGGGGCAAGGAGTGGGGAAAATCTCCCAGCAACGGTGCAAGAAGGGGCAACGTCGGGACAGGAAACTCCCCAATAATGGGGATAGAACTGTAAGAAATCTCCCAGCAACGGGGCAAAAAAAAGGAAATTCCCCAGCAACGTGGGCAAGGAGTGGGGAAGATTTATCCAGATAATGGGAATAGAATGTGGGAAATCTCCCAGCAACGGGTGCAAGGAGTTGGGGCAACGTCGGGACAAGGGCAAGAAGAGGGGAAATCTCAGCACATTGGGGATAGAACTGGTGGAACCTTTCCCAGCAACAAAGGGCAAGAAGTAAGGGCACTCCCCAGCAACGAGGGGATAGCATTGTGGGAAAATATCCCAGCAACGGGGGCAAGGAGGGGAAGGAACGCCCGAGACAGGAAATTTCCCCAGCAATGGGGATAGAATTGCAAGAAATTTCCCAGCAACGGGGCAAGAAGTGGGGAAATTTCCCAACAACGGGGGGGATAGAATTGTCAGGGAAAATATCCCCAGCAACGGGGCAAGGAGGAAGGAACGTCGAGACAGGAAATTTCCAGCAATGGGGATAGAATTGTAAGAAATCTCCCAGCAACGGGGCAAGAAGTGGGGAAATTCCCAGCAACGGGGCAATGAGTGGGAAAATCTCCCAGCAACGGGAGGATAGAATTGTGGGAAATCTCCCAGCAACGGGTGCAAGGAGTTGGGGCAATGTCGAAAAGAGGGGCAGAAGTGGGGAAATTTCCCAGCAACAGGGGCAAGAATTGGGGAAATTTCCCAGCAAGCCAGGCAAGGAGTGGGTAAACATTCCCAGCAACGGGGGACAGAAATAAGGAAAATCTCCCATCAACGGGGGCAAAAAGGGTAAATATCCCAGCAACGGGCAGATAAAATCAGGGAAAATATCCAGCAACGGGGGCAAAAGGGAAGCAACGTCGGAACAAGGAAACTCCCCAGCAATGGGGGATAGAATTGTAAGAAATTTCCCAGCAACGGGCAAGTATGGGAAATCTCCCAGCAACGGGGCAAGGAGTGGGGAAAATCTCCCATCAACTGGGGGGGGGCAAGAAGTAAGGGAAATTTCCATAGCAACGGGGGCAAGGAGTTGGGAAAATATCCCCAGAAACGGGGACAATAAATGGGGTAAATCTCCCCACCAACTGGGGGCAATAAGTAATGGAAATCTCCCACAACGGGGCAAGAAGTAAGGAAATTCCCCAGCAACGGGAGATAGAATCAGGAGAAATCTCCAGCAACGGGGGGATAGAATCAGGGAAATCTCCCACCAACAGGGGCAAGAAGTAAGAAAAAATCTTTCTAGCAACGGGGAGAGGAGTTGGGAAAATATCCCCAGAAAGGGGACAAGAAATGGGAAATCTCCCAGCAACGGGGCAAGGAGGCAAAACGTCAAGCACTTAAGGCAAGAAGTAAAGAAATTCCCAGCAACGGGGGCAAGGAGTGGGGAAAATTTCCCAGCAACGGGGGCAAGGAGTAAGGAAAATCTCCCAGCAACGGGGCAAGAAGGGGGGAAATCCCAGCAATAGGGCAAGAATTGGGGAATTCCCAGCAACGGGAGCAAGGAGTGGGGAAATTCCAGCAACGGGGCAAGGAGTGGGGAAAATTTCACCAGCAACGGTGATAGAATTGTAGGAAATTTCCCAGCAACGGGGCAAGAAGGGGGAAATTTTCCTAGTAACGGGGCAAGGAATGGGGAAAATATCCCTAGCAACGGGGGAAAGAAGTGCGGGAAAATTCCATAGCAATGGGGGCCAGGAGTGAGGTAAATATCCCTAGCAACGGGGAGACAGAAATGAGGAAGATTTCCCTATCAACGGGGGCAAGAAGTAGGGGAAATAACCCTAGCAACGGGGGGATAGAATTATGGGAAAATATCCCTAGCAACGGGGGCAAGGAATGGAAGCAACGTCGAGACAGGGAAATATATGCTGTTTTCACCGTATTACAATGATTTTACTTTTAAACCGGTTTTAACCGGTTCAAAACGAATTTAATTGGTTCCAACCGGATCAAACCGGTTCTAACCTCTATTTTCATGTTTTTTCTCTTTAGATGCCGCTTTGAGCGTATTAGAAGAATTTTTCTTTTAAACCGGTTTTAACCAGTTCGAATCGTATCAAACCGATTCTAACCTCTATTTCCATGTTTTTACATTTTATATACTATTTTGAGCGTATTACAAGAATTTTTCTTATAAACCGGATGAAACCAGTTATAATAAAATTTTCATGTTTTTTCACTTTATATTCTGTTTTCACCATATTACAAGAATTTTTCTTTTAAACCTGTTTTAAACGGTTTTAAACCGGATCAAACCGGTTCTAAGCTGAATTTTCATGTTTTTTAACTTTAGATGCTCTTTTGAGCGTATTACAAGAATTTTTGTTTTAATCCGGTTCCAACCGGTTCTGAGCTCAAATTTAATGTTTTTACACTTTATATGCTATTTTGAGAGCATTACAAGAATTTTTCTTTTAAACCGGTTTTAACAGCTTCAAACCGAATTAAACTGGTTCCAACCGGATCAAACCGATTCTAACTTTTATTTTCATGTTTTTTCTCTTTATATGCTGTTTTCACCGTATGACAAGAATTTTTTTTTAAACCGGTTTTATCTGATTCTGTGATCAATTTTCATGTTTTTACACTTTATATGCTATTTTGAGCGTATTAGAAAAATTTTTCTTTTAAACCGGTTTTAACTGGTTGCAATCGGTTCCCACCTGAATTTCCATATTTTTACACTTTATATACTATTTTGAGCGTATTATAAGAATTTTTCTTATAAACCGGATGAAACCAGTTATAATAATAATTTTCATGTTTTTTCACTTTATATTCTGTTTTCACCATATTACAAGAATTTTTCTTTTAACCCTGTTTTAACCGGTTCAATCGGGATAAAACCGTTTCTAACCTCAATTTTCATGTTTTTACACTTTATATGCTATTTTGAGCGTATTAAAAAAATTTTACTTTTAAACCGGTTTTAACAGCTTCAAACCGAATTAAACTGGTTCCAACCGGATCAAACCGATTCTAACTTTTATTTTCATGTTTTTTCTCTTTATATGCTGTTTTCACCGTATGACAAGAATTTTTTTTTAAACCGGTTTTATCTGATTCTGTGATCAATTTTCATGTTTTTACACTTTATATGCTATTTTGAGCGTATTAGAAAATTTTTTCTTTTAAACCGGTTTTAACTGGTTGCAATCGGTTCCCACCTGAATTTCCATATTTTTACACTTTATATACTATTTTGAGCGTATTATAAGAATTTTTCTTATAAACCGGATGAAACCAGTTATAATAATAATTTTCATGTTTTTTCACTTTATATTCTGTTTTCACCATATTACAAGAATTTTTCTTTTAACCCTGTTTTAACCGGTTCAATCGGGATAAAACCGTTTCTAACCTCAATTTTCATGTTTTTACACTTTATATGCTATTTTGAGCGTATTAAAAAAATTTTACTTTTAAACCGGTTTTAACAGCTTCAAACCGAATTAAACTGGTTCCAACCGGATCAAACCGATTCTAACTTGTATTTTCATGTTTTTTCTCTTTATATGCTGTTTTCACCGTATGACAAGAATTTTTCTTTGAAACCGGTTCTTACTAATTCTGAGATCAATTTTCATGTTTTTACACTTTATATGCTATTTTGAACGTATTAGAAGAATTTTTGTTTATAACCAGTTTTAACCGGTTGCAATCGGTTCTAACCTGAATTTCCATGTTTTTACATTTTATATACTATTTTGAGCGTATTACAAGAATTTTTCTTATAAACCGGATGAAACCAGTTATAATAAAATTTTCATGTTTTTTCACTTTATATTCTGTTTTCACCATATTACAAGAATTTTTCTTTAAACCTGTTTTAAACGGTTTTAAACCGGATCAAACCGGTTCTAAGCTGAATTTTCATGTTTTTAACTTTAGATGCTCTTTTGAGCGTATTACAAGAATTTTGTTTTAACCGGTTCCAACCGGTTCTGAGCTCAAATTTAATGTTTTACACTTTATATGCTATTTTGAGAGCATTACAAGAATTTTCTTTTAAACCGGTTTTAACAGCTTCAAACCGAATTAAACTGGTTCCAACCGGATCAAACCGATTCTAACTTGTATTTTCATGTTTTTTCTTTATATGCTGTTTTCACCGTATGACAAGAATTTTTTTTAAACCGGTTTTATCTGATTCTGTGATCAATTTTCATGTTTTTACACTTTATATGCTATTTTGAGCGTATTAGAAAAATTTTTCTTTTAAACCGGTTTTAACTGGTTGCAATCGGTTCTCACCTGAATTTCCATATTTTTACACTTTATATACTATTTTGAGCGTATTACAAAATTTTTCTTTTAAACCGGTTTTAATCCGTTCCAACGGGATCAAACCGGTTTTGAGCGTATTACAAGAATTTTTCTTTAAAACCGGTTCTAACTAATTCTGAGATCAATTTTCATGTTTTTACACTTTATATGTTATTTTGAACGTATTAGAAGAATTTTTCTTTTAAACCAGTTTTAACCGGTTCCAATCGGTTCTAACCTGAATTTCCATATTTTTACACTTTATATACTATTTTCAGCGTATTACAAGAATTTTTCTTTTAAACCGGATGAAACCAGTTAAAATAATAATTTTCATGTTTTTTCACTTTATATTTTGTTTTCACCATATTACAAGAATTTTTCTTTTAAATCGGTTTTAACCGGTTCCAACGGCATCAAACAGGTTCTAAGCTAAATTTTCATATTTTTACGCTTTATAGTCTATTTTGAGCGTATTAGAAGAATTTTACTTTTAAACCGGTTCTGAGATCAATTTTAATGTTTTTACAATTTATATGCTATTTTGAGCGTATTAAAAGAATTTTTCTTATAAACCGGATGAAAGCAGTTATAATAATAATTTTCATGTTTTTTCACTTTATATTCTGTTTTCACCATATTACAAGAATTTTTCTTTTAAACCTGTTTTAACCGGTTCAATCGGGATAAAACCGGTTCTAACCTCAATTTTCATGTTTTCAAACTTTATACGCTATTTTGAGCGTATTACAAGAATTTTTCTTTTAAACCGGTTTTAACTGATTCTGAGATCAATTTTCATGTTTTTACACTTTATATGCTATTTTGAGCGTATTACAAGAATTTTACTTTTAAACCGGTTATAACCCGTTCAAAACGAAATAAAGTGGTTCCAACCGAATCAAACCGGTACTAACCTCTATTTTCATGTTTTTTCTTTTTATATGCTGCTTTGAGCGTATTAGAAGAATTTTACTTTTAAACCGGTTCTGAGATCAATTTTAATGTTTTTACAATTTATATGCTATTTTGAGCGTATTAAAAGAATTTTTCTTTTAAACCGGTTTTAACTGTTTCAAATCGGATAAAACCAGTTGTAAGAATAATTATTATGTTTTTTCACGTTATGTTCTGTTTTCACCATATTACAAGAATTTTTTTTTTAAATCGGTTTTAACCGGTTCCAACGGGATCAAACAGATTCTAAGCTAAATTTTCATATTTTTACGCTTTATAGTCTATTTTGAGCGTATTAGAAGAATTTTACTTTTAAACCGGTTCTGAGATCAATTTTCATATTTTTACACTTATATGCTATTTTGAGCGTATTAAAAAAATTTTACTTTTAAACCGGTTTTAACAGCTTCAAACCGAATTAAACTGGTTCCAACCGGACCAAACCGGTTCTAACTTGTATTTTCATGTTTTTTCTCTTTTTATGCTGTTTTCACCGTATGAGAAGAATTTTTATTTTAAACCGGTTTTAACCGGTTCGAAACGAATTAAAGTGTTTCCAATCGGATTAAACCGGTTGTAACCTGAATTTCCATGTTTTTTCTATTTATATGCTATTTTGAACGTATTACAAGAATTTTTCTTTTAAACCGGATCAAACCGGTTCTAAGCTGAATTTTCATGTTTTTTAACTTTAGATGCTGTTTTGAGCGTATTACAAGAATTTTTGTTTTAATCCTGTTCCAACCGGTTCTGAGCTCAAATTTAATGTTTTTACACTTTATATGCTATTTTGAGAGCATTACAAGAATTTTTCTTTTAAACCGGTTTTAACAGCTTCAAACCGAATTAAACTGGTTCCAACCGGATCAAACCGATTCTAACTTGTATTTTCATGTTTTTTCTCTTTATATGCTGTTTTCACCGTATGACAAGAATTTTTTTTTAAACCGGTTTTATCTGATTCTGTGATCAATTTTCATGTTTTACACTTTATATGCTATTTTGAGCGTATTAGAAAAATTTTCTTTTAAACCGGTTTTAACTGGTTGCAATCGGTTCTCACCTGAATTTCCATATTTTTACACTTTATATACTATTTTGAGCGTATTACAAAATTTTTCTTTTAAACCGGTTTTAACCCGTTCCAACGGGATCAAACCGGTTTTGAGCGTATTACAAGAATTTTTCTTTAAAACCGGTTCTAACTAATTCTGAGATCAATTTTCATGTTTTACACTTTATATGTTATTTTGAACGTATTAGAAGAATTTTTCTTTTAAACCAGTTTTAACCGGTTCCAATCGGTTCTAACCTGAATTTCCATATTTTACACTTTATATACTATTTTCAGCGTATTACAAGAATTTTTCTTTTAAACCGGATGAAACCACTTAAAATAATAATTTTCATGTTTTTTCACTTTATATTCTGTTTTCACCATATTACAAGAATTTTTCTTTTAAATCGGTTTTAACCGGTTCCAACGGCATCAAACAGGTTCTAAGCTAAATTTTCATATTTTTACGCTTTATAGTCTATTTTGAGCGTATTAGAAGAATTTTACTTTTAAACCGGTTCTGAGATCAATTTTAATGTTTTTACAATTTATATGCTATTTTGAGCGTATTAAAAGAATTTTTCTTATAAACCTGTTTTAACCGGTTCAATCGGGATAAAACCGGTTCTAACCTCAATTTTCATGTTTTCAAACTTTATACGCTATTTTGAGCGTATTACAAGAATTTTCTTTTAAACCGGTTTTAACTGATTCTGAGATCAATTTTCATGTTTTACACTTTATATGCTATTTTGAGCGTATTACAAGAATTTTACTTTTAAACCGGTTATAACCCGTTCAAAACGAAATAAAGTGGTTCCAACCGAATCAAACCGGTACTAACCTCTATTTTCATGTTTTTTCTTTTTATATGCTGCTTTGAGCGTATTAGAAGAATTTTACTTTTAAACCGGTTCTGAGATCAATTTTAATGTTTTACAATTTATATGCTATTTTGAGCGTATTAAAGAATTTTTCTTTTAAACCGGTTTTAACTGGTTCAAATCGGATAAAACCAGTTGTAAGAATAATTTTTATGTTTTTTCACTTTATATTCTGTTTTCACCATATTACAAGAATTTTTTTTTTAAATCGGTTTTAACCGGTTCCAACGGGATCAAACAGATTCTAAGCTAAATTTTCATATTTTTACGCTTTATAGTCTATTTTGAGCGTATTAGAAGAATTTTACTTTTAAACCGGTTCTGAGATCAATTTTCATATTTTTACACTTATATGCTATTTTGAGCGTATTAAAAAAATTTTACTTTTAAACCGGTTTTAACAGCTTCAAACCGAATTAAACTGGTTCCAACCGGACCAAACCGGTTCTAACTTGTATTTTCATGTTTTTTCTCTTTTTATGCTGTTTTTACCGTATGAGAAGAATTTTTATTTTAAACCGGTTTTAACCGGTTCGAAACGAATTAAAGTGTTTCCAATCGGATTAAACCGGTTGTAACCTGAATTTCCATGTTTTTTCTATTTATATGCTATTTTGAACGTATTACAAGAATTTTTCTTTTAAACCGGATCAAACCGGTTCTAAGCTGAATTTTCATGTTTTTTAACTTTAGATGCTGTTTTGAGCGTATTACAAGAATTTTTGTTTTAATCCTGTTCCAACCGGTTCTGAGCTCAAATTTAATGTTTTTACACTTTATATGCTATTTTGAGAGCATTACAAGAATTTTTCTTTTAAACCGGTTTTAACAGCTTCAAACCGAATTAAACTGGTTCCAACCGGATCAAACCGATTCTAACTTGTATTTTCATGTTTTTAATCTTTATATGCTGTTTTCACCGTATGACAAGAATTTTTCTTTTAAACCGGTTTTAACCGGTTCCAACGGGATCAAACCGGTTCTAAGCTCAATTTTCATATTTTTACACTTTATATGCCAACCGGATCAAACCGGTTCTAACCTCTATTTTCATGTTTTTTCTCTTTATATGCTATTTTGAGCGTATTACAAGAATTTTTCTTTGAAACCGGTTCTTACTAATTCTGAGATCAATTTTCATGTTTTTACACTTTATATGCTATTTTGAACGTATTAGAAGAATTTTTCTTTATTACCAGTTTTAACCGGTTGCAATCGGTTCTAACCTGAATTTCCATGTTTTTACATTTTATATACTATTTTGAGCGTATTACAAGAATTTTTCTTATAAACCGGATGAAACCAGTTATAATAAAATTTTCATGTTTTTTCACTTTATATTCTGTTTTCACCATATTACAAGAATTTTTCTTTTAAACCTGTTTTAAACGGTTTTAAACCGGATCAAACCGGTTCTAAGCTGAATTTTCATGTTTTTTAACTTTAGATGCTCTTTTGAGCGTATTACAAGAATTTTTGTTTTAATCCGGTTCCAACCGGTTCTGAGCTCAAATTTAATGTTTTTACACTTTATATGCTATTTTGAGAGCATTACAAGAATTTTTCTTTTAAACCGGTTTTAACAGCTTCAAACCGAATTAAACTGGTTCCAACCGGATCAAACCGATTCTAACTTGTATTTTCATGTTTTTTCTCTTTATATGCTGTTTTCACCGTATGACAAGAATTTTTTTTTAAACCGGTTTTATCTGATTCTGTGATCAATTTTGATATTTTTACACTTTATATGCTATTTTGAGCGTATTAGAAAAATTTTTCTTTTAAACCGGTTTTAACTGGTTGCAATCGGTTCCCACCTGAATTTCCATATTTTTACACTTTATATACTATTTTGAGCGTATTATAAGAATTTTTCTTATAAACCGGATGAAACCAGTTATAATAATAATTTTCATATTTTTTCACTTTATATTCTGTTTTCACCATATTACAAGAATTTTTCTTTTAAACCGGTTTTAACCAGTTCGAATCGTATCAAACCGATTCTAACCTCTATTTTCATGTTTTCACACTTTATATACTATTTTGAGCGTATTACAAAATTTTTCTTTTAAACCGGTTTTAACCCGTTCCAACGGGATCAAACCGGTTTTGAGCGTATTACAAGAATTTTTCTTTAAAACCGGTTCTAACTAATTCTGAGATCAATTTTCATGTTTTTACGCTTTATATGTTATTTTGAACGTATTAGAAGAATTTTTCTTTTAAACCAGTTTTAACCGGTTCCAATCGGTTCTAACCTGAATTTCCATATTTTTACACTTTATATACTATTTTCAGCGTATTACAAGAATTTTTCTTTTAAACCGGATGAAACCAGTTAAAATAATAATTTTCATGTTTTTTCACTTTATATTCTGTTTTCACCATATTACAAGAATTTTTCTTTTAAATCGGTTTTAACCGGTTCCAACGGGATCAAACAGGTTCTAAGCTAAATTTTCATATTTTTACGCTTTATAGTCTATTTTGAGCGTATTAGAAGAATTTTACTTTTAAACCGGTTCTGAGATCAATTTTAATGTTTTTACAATTTATATGCTATTTTGAGCGTATTAAAAGAATTTTTCTTATAAACCGGATGAAAGCAGTTATAATAATAATTTTCATGTTTTTTCACTTTATATTCTGTTTTCACCATATTACAAGAATTTTTCTTTTAAACCTGTTTTAACCGGTTCAATCGGGATAAAACCGGTTCTAACCTCAATTTTCATGTTTTCAAACTTTATACGCTATTTTGAGCGTATTACAAGAATTTTTCTTTTAAACCGGTTTTAACTGATTCTGAGATCAATTTTCATGTTTTTACACTTTATATGCTATTTTGAGCGTATTACAAGAATTTTACTTTTAAACCGGTTATAACCCGTTCAAAACGAAATAAAGTGGTTCCAACCGAATCAAACCGGTACTAACCTCTATTTTCATGTTTTTTCTTTTTATATGCTGCTTTGAGCGTATTAGAAGAATTTTACTTTTAAACCGGTTCTGAGATCAATTTTAATGTTTTTACAATTTATATGCTATTTTGAGCGTATTAAAAGAATTTTTCTTTTAAACCGGTTTTAACTGTTTCAAATCGGATAAAACCAGTAACCAGTTGTAAGAATAATTATTATGTTTTTTCACGTTATGTTCTGTTTTCACCATATTACAAGAATTTTTTTTTTAAATCGGTTTTAACCGGTTCCAACGGGATCAAACAGATTCTAAGCTAAATTTTCATATTTTTACGCTTTATAGTCTATTTTGAGCGTATTAGAAGAATTTTACTTTTAAACCGGTTCTGAGATCAATTTTCATATTTTTACACTTATATGCTATTTTGAGCGTATTAAAAAAATTTTACTTTTAAACCGGTTTTAACAGCTTCAAACTGAATTAAACTGGTTCCAACCGGACCAAACCGGTTCTAACTTGTATTTTCATGTTTTTTCTCTTTTTATGCTGTTTTCACCGTATGAGAAGAATTTTTATTTTAAACCGGTTTTAACCGGTTCGAAACGAATTAAAGTGTTTCCAATCGGATTAAACCGGTTGTAACCTGAATTTCCATGTTTTTTCTATTTATATGCTATTTTGAACGTATTACAAGAATTTTTCTTTTAAACCGGATCAAACCGGTTCTAAGCTGAATTTTCATGTTTTTTAACTTTAGATACTGTTTTGAGCGTATTACAAGAATTTTTGTTTTAATCCGGTTACAACCGGTTCTGAGCTCAAATTTAATGTTTTTACACTTTATATGCTATTTTGAGAGCATTACAAGAATTTTTCTTTTAAACCGGTTTTAACAGCTTCAAACCGAATTAAACTGGTTCCAACAGGATCAAACCGATTCTAACTTGTATTTTCATGTTTTTTCTCTTTATATGCTGTTTTCACCGTATGACAAGAATTTTTTTTTAAACCGGTTTTATCTGATTCTGTGATCAATTTTCATGTTTTTACACTTTATATGCTATTTTGAGCGTATTAGAAAAATTTTTCTTTTAAACCGGTTTTAACTGGTTGCAATCGGTTCCCACCTGAATTTCCATATTTTTACACTTTATATACTATTTTGAGCGTATTATAAGAATTTTTCTTATAAACCGGATGAAACCAGTTATAATAATAATTTTCATGTTTTTTCACTTTATATTCTGTTTTCACCATATTACAAGAATTTTTCTTTTAAACCGGTTTTAACCAGTTCGAATCGTATCAAACCGATTCTAACCTCTATTTTCATGTTTTCACACTTTATATACTATTTTCAGCGTATTACAAGAATTTCACTATTAAACCGGTTTCAACCGGTTCCAACGGGATCAAACGGGATGTAAGCTCAATTTTCATGTTTTTTCACATTATATGCTATTTTGAGCGTGTTACACGAATTTTACTTTTAAATCGGTTTCCACCTGTTCCAACGGGATCAAACCTATTCTAACCTGAATTTCCATGTTTTTTCTTTTTATATGCTATTTTGGGCGTATTACAAGAATTTCTCTTTTAAACCGGATGAAACCGATTCTTAGCTCAATTTTCATATTTTTACACTTTATATGCTATTTTGAGCGTATTAGAAGAATTTTATTTTTAAACCGGTTTTAACCGGTTCAAAACGAATTTAATTGGTTCCAACCGGATCAAACCGGTTCTAACCTCTGTTTTCATGTTTTTTCTCTTTAGATGCCGCTTTGAGCGTATGAGAAGAATTTTTCTTTTAAACCGGTTTTAACCAGTTCGAATCGTATCAAACCGATTCTAACCTCTATTTTCATGTTTTCACACTTTATATACTATTTTCAGCGTATTACAAGAATTTCACTTTTAAACCGGTTTCAACCGGTTCCAACGAAATCAAACCGATTGTAAGCTCAATTTTCATGTTTTTTCACATTATATGCTATTTTGAGCGTATTAGAAGAATTTTACTTTTAAACCGGTTTTAACCGGTTCCAACCGAATCAAAGCAGTTCTAACCTCAATTTTCATGTTTTCAAACTTTATATGCTATGTTGAGCGTGTTACACGAATTTTACTTTTAAATCGGTTTCCACCTGTTCCAACGGGATCAAACCTGTTTTAACCTGAATTTCCATGTTTTTTCTTTTTATATGCTATTTTGGGCGTATTACAAGAATTTCTCTTTTAAACCGGATCAAACCGGTTCTAAGCTCAATTTTCATGTTTTCACACTTTATATACTATTTTGAGCGTATTACAAGAATTTTACTTTTAAACCGGTTTTAACCGGTTTTATTCGGATCAAACCGGTTCTAACCTGAATTTCCATGTTTTTTCTTTTTATATGCTATTTTAGGCGTATTACAAGAATTTTCTTTAAACCGAATGAAACCGATTCTTAGCTCAATTTTCATATTTTTACACTTTATATGCTATTTTGAGCGTATTAGAAGAATTTTATTTTTAAACCGGTTTTAGCAAGTTGAAAACGAATTAAAGTGGTTCCAATGGATTAAACCGGTTCTAGTTTCTATTTTCATGTTTTTTCTCTTTTTATGCTGTTTTGAGCGTATTAGAAGAATTTCTCTTTTAAACCGGTTTTAACCGGTTCCAATCGTATCAAACCGATTCTAACCTCTATTTTCATGTTTTCACACTTTATATACTATTTTGAGCGTATTACAAGAATTTTATTTTTAAACCGTTTTTTAAAAGTTGAAAACGAATTAAAGTGGTTCCAATGGATCAAACCGGTTCTAGTTTCTATTTTCATGTTTTTTCTCTTTTTATGCTGTTTTGAGCGTATTAGAAGAATTTCTCTTTTAAACCGGTTTTAACCGGTTCCAACGGGATCAAACCGGTTCTAAGCTCAATTTTCATATTTTTCCACATTATATGCTATTTTGAGCGTATTAAAAGAATTTTTCTTTTAAACCGGATGAAACCGGTTCTAAGCTCAATTTTCATGTTTTTCACTTTAGATGCTGTTTTGAGCTAAATACAAAAATTTTTCTTTTAATCCGGTTCCAACCGGTTCTGAGCTCAATTTTCATATTTTTACACTTTAGATGCTGTTTTGAGCGTGTGACAAGAATTTTTGTTTTAATCCGGTTCTAACCGGTTCTGAGCTCAAATTTAATGTTTTTTCACATTATATGCTATTTTGAGCGTATTAGAAGAATTTTACTTTTAAACCGGTTTTAACCGGTTCCAACCGAATCAAAGCAGTTCTAACCTCAATTTTCATGTTTTCAAACTTTATATGCTATGTTGAGCGTGTTACACGAATTTTACTTTTAAACCGGTTTCCACCAGTTCCAACGGGATCAAACCTGTTCTAACCTGAATTTCCATGTTTTTTCTTTTTATATGCTATTTTGAGCGTATTACAAGAATTTTCTTTAAACCGGATCAAACCGATTCTCAGCTCAATTTTCATGTTTCTACACTTTATATGCTATTTTGAGCGTATTACAAAAATTTTATTTTTAAATCGGTTTTAATAGGTTCAAAACAAATTCAAGTGGTTCCAATGGATCAAACCGGTTCTAATTTGTATTTTCATGTTTTTTCTCTTTATGTGCTATTTTGAGCGTATTAAAAGAATTTTTCTTTTAAACCGGTTTTAACAGGTTCAAACCGGATGAAAGCAGTTGTAAGAATAATTTTCATGATTTTTCACTTTATATTCTGTTTTCACCATATTACAAGAATTTTTCTTTTAAACCGATTTTAACCGGTTCCAACGGGATCAAACCGGTTCTAAGGTATATTTTTATATTTTTACACTTTATATGGTATGTTAAGCGTGTTACACGAATTTTACTTTTAAACCGGTTTTAACCGGTTCCAATCGGATCAAACCGGTTCTAACCTGTATTTTCATGTTTTCACACTTTATATACTATTTTGAGCGTATTACAAGAATTTTATTTTTAAACCGGTTTTAACAAGTTGAAAACGAATTAAAGTGGTTCCAATGGATCAAACCGGTTCTAGTTTCTATTTTCATGTTTTTTCTCTTTTTATGCTGTTTTGAGGGTATTAGAAGAATTTCTCTTTTAAACCGGTTTTAACCGGTTCCAACGGGATCAAACCGGTTGTAAGCTTAATTTTCATGTTTTTAAACTTTATACGCTATTTTGAGCGTAATACAAGAATTTTACTTTTAAAGCGGTTTTAACCGGTTCCAACGGCATCAAACCGGTTCTAAGCTCAATTTTCATGTTTTCAAACTTTATACGCTATTTTGAGCGTAATACAAGAATTTTACTTTTAAAGCGGTTTTAACCGGTTCCAACGGCATCAAACCGGTTCTAACCTGAATTTCCATGTTTTTTCTTTTTATATACTGCTTTGAGCGTATTAGAAGAATTTTTCTTTTAAACCGGTTTTAACCGGTTCCAACGGGATCAAACCAGTTCTAAGCTCAATTTTCATATTTTTACACTTTATATGCCAACCGGATCAAACCTCTATTTTCATGTTTGGAACCAGTTTAATTGGGTTTGAAGCTGTTAAAACCGATTTAAAAGTAAAATTCTTTTAATACGCTCAAAATAGCATATAAAGTGTAAAAACATTAAAATTGATCTCAGAACCGGTTTAAAAGTAAAATTCTTCTAATACGCTCAAAATAGACTATAAAGCGTAAAAATATGAAAATTTAGCTTAGAACCTGTTTGATCCCGTTGGAACCGGTTAAAACCGATTTAAAAGAAAAATTCTTGTAATATGGTGAAAACAGAATATAAAGTGAAAAAACATGAAAATTATTATTTTAACTGGTTTCATCCGGTTTAAAAGAAAAATTCTTGTAATACGCTCAAAATAGTATATAAAGTGTAAAAACATGGAAATTCAGTTTAGAACCGATTGGAACCGGTTAAAACTGGTTTAAAAGTAAAATTCTTCTAATACGTTCAAAATAGCATATAAAGTGTAAAAACATGAAAATTGATCTCAGAATTAGTTAGAACCGGTTTCAAAGAAAAATTCTTGTAATACGTTCAAAACCGGTTTGATCCCGTTGGAACGGGTTAAAACCAGTTTAAAAGAAAAATTCTTGTCATACGGTGAAAACAGCATATAAAGATTAAAAACATGAAAATACAAGTTAGAATCGGTTTGATCCGGTTGGAACCAGTTTAATTCGGTTTGAAGCTGTTAAAACCGGTTTAAAAGAAAAATTCTTGTAATGCTCTCAAAATAGCATATAAAGTGTAAAAACATTAAATTTGAGCTCAGAACCGGTTGGAACAGGATTAAAACAAAATTTTGTAATACGCTCAAAACAGCATCTAAAGTTAAAAACATGAAAATTCAGTTTAGAACCGGTTTGATCCGGTTTAAAAGAAAAAAAATTTTGTAATACGTTCAAAATAGCATATAAATAGAAAAAACATGGCAATTCAGGTTACAACCGGTTTAATCCGATTGGAAACACTTTAATTCGTTTCGAACCGGTTAAAACCGGTTTAAAATAAAAATTCTTGTCATACGGTGAAAACAGCATAAAAAGAGAAAAAACATGAAAATACAAGTTAGAACCGGTTTGGTCCGGTTGGAACCAGTTTAATTCGTTTTGAAGCTGTTAAAACCGGTTTAAAAGTAAAATTTTTTTAATACGCTCAAAATAGCATATAAAGTGTAAAAATATGAAAATTGATCTCAGAACCCGTTTAAAAGTAAAATTCTTCTAATACGCTCAAAATAGACTATAAAGCGTAAAAATATGAAAATTTAGCTTAGAATCTGTTTGATCCCGTTGGAACCGGTTAAAACCGATTTAAAAAAAAAATTCTTGTAATATGGTGAAAACAGAATATAAAGTGAAAAAACATAAAAATTATTCTTACAACTGGTTTTATCCGATTTGAACCAGTTAAAACCGGTTTAAAAGAAAAATTCTTGTAATGCTCTCAAAATAGCATATAAAGTGTAAAAACATTAAATTTGAGCTCAGAACCGGTTGGAACCGGATTAAAACAAAAATTCTTGTCACACGCTCAAAACAGCATCTAAAGTGAAAAAACATGAAAATTGAGCTTAGAACCGGTTTGATCCGGTTTAAAAGAAAAATTCTTGTAATACGCTCAAAATAGCATATAAAGAGAAAAAACATGAAAATAGAGGTTAGAACCGGTTTGATTCGCTTGGAACCACTTTAATTCGTTTTGAACCGGTTAAAACCGGTTTAAAAGTAAAATTCTTGTAATACGCTCAAAATAGCATATAAAGAGAAAAAACATGAAAATAGAGGTTAGAACCGGTTTGATCCGGTTGGCATATAAAGTGTAAAAATATGAAAATTGAGCTTAGAAACGGTTTGATCCCGTTGGAACCGGTTAAAACCGGTTTAAAAGAACAATTCTTCTAATACGCTTAAAGCAGCATCTAAAGAGAAAAAACATGAAAATAGAGGTTAGAACCGGTTTGATCCGCTTGGAACCACTTTAATTCGTTTTGAACCGGTTAAAACCGGTTTAAAAGTAAAATTCTTGTAATACGCTCAAAATAGCATATAAAGAGAAAAAATATGAAAATTGAGCTTAGAAACGGTTTGATCCCGTTGGAACCGGTTAAAACCGGTTTAAAAGAAAAATTCTTCTAATACACTCAAAGCAGCATCAAAGAGAAAAAACATTAAAATAGAGGTTAGAACCGGTTTCATCCGGTTGAAACCACTTTAATTCGTTTTGAACCGTTTAAAACCGGTTAAAAAGTAAAATTTTTCTAATACGTTCAAAATAGCATATAAAGTGTAAAAACATGAAAATTGATCTCAGAACTGGTTAAAAGCGGTTAAAAAGTAAAATTTTTATAATACGCTCAAAATAGCATATAAAGTGTAAAAATATGAAAATTGAGCTTAGAACCGGTTTGATCGCGTTGGAACCGGTTAAAACCGGTTTAAAAGAAAAATTCTTGTTATATGGTGAAAACAGAATATAAAGTGAAAAAATATAAAAATTATTCTTACAACTGGTTTCATCCGGTTTGAACCAGTTAAAACCGGTTTAAAAGAAAATTTCTTGTAATACGCTCAAAACAGCATATAAAGAGAAAAAAAAATGAAAATAGAGGTTAGAACCGGTTTGATCCGGTTGGAACCACTTTAATTCGTTTTGAACCGGTTAAAACCGGTTTAAAAGTGAAATTCTTGTAATACGCTCAAAATAGAATATAAAGTGAAAAACCATCAAAATTGAGCTTAGAACCGGTTTGATGCGGTTTAAAAGAAAAATTCTTGTAATACGCTCAAAATAGCATATAAAGAGAAAAAACATGAAAATAGAGGTTAGAACTTCACTCTTTGACCCC
>NW_027467782.1:60952906-61005561 GCF_004210375.1 Tachypleus tridentatus | reverse complement strand
TGTAGAAATTTCCCTAGCAACAGGGGGAGATAGGAGTGTGGGAAAATTCCCACTGGAGTAAGAGGAGGGCCAAGAATTGGGGGAAATATCCCAACAAGAGAAGGGGGATAAGAGTAATGGGAGAAATATCCCTTGCAACAGGGGCAAGGAATGGGGGCAACGTCAGGGACAGGGAGGAATTCCCTAGCAACGGGGGGAAAAAATGTAGAGGAAATCATCACCAATAGCCAGGGAGGGAAGAGTGGGAGTGATAAATTTCCCTATGGCATGGGGAAACAGAAATGAGGAGAAAATTCCCAAGCAACAGGGGCAAGGAGTTGTGGCAACGTCGGGACAAGGAAATTTCCCTAGCAACGGGAGGAAATAATGTAGGAAATGTCACTAGCAGCAGGGGCGAAGAGTGGGGAAAATTTCCCTAGCAACAGGGGATAGCATTGTGGGGAAATTTCCTAGCAAGGAGAGGGATAGAATTTGGGAAATTTCCCTAGCAATGGGGCAAGAAGTGGGAAATTTCCCTAGCAAGGGGATAGGAGTTGGGAAATTTCCCTAGCAACGGGGGCAAAATGTAATGAACATCCGCGTCAGGACAGGAAGAAAGAAGTGGAAGAAATTTCCTCTAACAGCGGGGGCAAGAGTGGGGTAAATATCCCTAGCAATGGGGGACAGAATTGAGGGAAATTTCCCTATCAACGGGGGCAAGAAGTAGGTAAATATTCCATGCAACGGAAGGATGGGTGTGGGAAAATATCCCTAGCAATGGGGCAAAGCAGGAGTGGGGTTAATATTCCCTAGCAACAGGGGACAGAAATGAGGAAAATTTCCCTATCAAGCAGGGGCAAAAAGTGGAAGTAAATATCCCTAGCAACGGGCGGATAAAATTGTGGGGGAAAAATATCCAGCAGCGGGGGCAAGAGTGGGGGCAACGTCGGGACAAGGGAAATTTCCTAGCAATGGGGGATAGAATTGTAAAAATTTCCCTAGCAACAGGGGGCAAAAGAGGTATGGGAAATTTCCCAGCGACAGGGGAGGCAGGGAGTGGGGAAAAATTTCCCTAGCAACAGGGAGCAAGAAGTGGGGAAATTTCCTTAGCAACGGGAGCAAGGAGTGGGGAAAATTTCCCTAGCAACGGGTACAATGAGTGGGGAACAACGTCAGGGACAGGGGGGCAAGTGGGGAAATTTCCCTAGCAACCAGGAGATGGAATTGTGGGAAATTTCCCTAGCAACTGAGGGCAAGAAGTGGAAAATTTCCCTAGCAACGGGAGCAGAAGTAAGGGAAATTTCCCTAACAGGGGCAAGGGAGTTGGGGAAATATCCCTAACAACGGGGGGAAAAAAGTGTGGAAAATTCCTAGCAATGGGGCAAGGAGTGGGGTAAATATCCCTAGCAACAGGGGGGACAGAAATCAGGAAAATTTCCCAATCAACAGGGGCAAAAGTGTAGGGGCAACGTCAGGACAGGGAAATTTCCCTAGCAACTGGAGGAAAAATGTGGGTAAATGTCACTAGCAACAGGGGGCAGAGTGGGGAAAATTCCCTAGCAACAGGGGGATAGGTGTGGGAAATTTCTCCTAGCAACGGATGGCAAGGAGTTGGGAGCAACGTCGGGACAAGGGGCAAGAAGTGGGGGAAATTTCCCTAGCAACGGGGGGATAGAATTTGGGAAATTTCCCTAGCAATGGGGCAAAAGTGGAAATTTCCCTAGCAACCAGGGCAAGAAGTGGGAAAATATCCTAGCAACAGAAAGGACAGAATTTGTGGAAAAATTTCTTTAGCAACAGGGGCAAGGAGAGGAAAATATCCCTAGCAGCAGGGACAAGAAATGGGGAGAGAAATTTCTTAGCAACAGGGGCAAGAAGTTGGGGGAAATTTCTAAGGCAGGGCACAAGGGAGGCAACGACCAGGACAGGTGGCAAGAAGGGGAAATTTCCCTAGCAACGGGAAGATAGAATTGGTGTGGTAGCTTTCCCTAGCAACGGGGGGGCATGAAGTAGGGACATTTCCCTAGCAACAGGGGAATAGAATTGTGGGAAATTTCCCTAGCAACAGGGGGGGGCAAGTGGGGAAATTTTCCCTAGTAACGGGGGACAGGGAATGGGAAGAAGATATCCCTAGCAACGGGGGAAGAGTGCAGGAGGAAAATTCCATAGCAATGGGGGCAAAAAGTGGGGTAAATATCCTAGCAACAGTGAGACAGGAAATGGGGAAGATTTCCCTATCAACAGGGTGCAAGAAGTAGTAGAAATAACCCTAGCAACGAGGGGGATAGAATTATGGGAAAATATCCCTAGCAGCAGGGGCAAGGAGGTGGAAGCAACGTCAGACTGGGAAATTCCTCACTAGCAATGGGGATAGAAGTGTAAGAATTTCCCTAGCAACGGGGAGCAAGAGGGTGGGAAATTCCCTAGCAAGCAGGGGCAAGTGGTGGGAAATTTCCTAAGCTGGGAGGATAGGGTGTGAGAAAATTCCCTAGAAACAGGTGCAAGGAGTTGGGGCAATGTCGAAAAGAGGGGGCAGAGGTGGGAAATTTCCTAGCAACGGGAGGATAGAATTGTGGGAAATTTCCCTAGCAACGGGGGCAAGAGGTGGAAATTTCCTACCAACAGGGGCAAGAAGTGGGGGAAGTTTCCCTAGCAACAGGGGAGCAAGAGGTGGGGAAATTTCCCTAGCAACAGGGGCAAGGCAGTGGGGGAAATTTCCCTAGCAGCACGGGGCAAGGAGTGGGGAAAATTTCCCTAGAAACAGGTGCAAGGAGTGGGGAACAACAATCAGGACAGGGGCAAGAAGTGGAAAAATTTCTCTAGCAACAGGGAGCAAGGAGGTGGGGTAAATATCCCTAGCAATGGGGTACAGGGGTGGGGAAATTTCCCTATCAACGGGGGCAAGAAGTAGGGTAAATATTCCATGGAACGGAAGGATGGTGTGGAAAATATCCCTAGCAACGGGGGGCAAGGAGTGGGGGCAACGATCGGGACAAGGAAATTTCCCCTTGCAACGGGGGGGATAAGAATGTGGGAATTTTCACCTATCAACAGGGGGCAAGAGTAAGGGAAATTTTCCAGCAATGAGGGGCAAGGAGTTGGGAAAATATCCTAGCAACAGGGGAAGAAAAATGGAGGAAATTTCCCTAGCAACGGGGGACAAGAGTGAGGAAAATTTCCCTAACAACAGGGGGCAAGAAGTGGGAAATTTCCCAGCAGCAGGGGCAAGGAGTAAGGAAAATTTCCCTAGCAACAGGGGCAAGAAGTGGGAAATTTCCTAGCAACGGGGGCAAGGAGTGGGGAAAATTTCCCTAGCAACGGGGTACAAGGAGTGGGGCAACGTCGGGACAGGGGGCAAGAAGTGGGGGAAATTTCCCTAGCAACGGGAGATAGAATTGTGGGAAATTTCCCTAGCAACGAGGGGAGCAAGGAGTGGGGAAAATATCCCTAGCAACGGGGGAAAGAAGTGCGGGAAAATTCCCTAGCAATGGGGGCAAGGAGTGGGGTAAATATCCCTAGCAACGGGGGCAAGGCGTGTGAAAAATTTCCCTACAACAGGGGGGATAGGTTGTGAGAAATTTCCCTAGCAACGGGAGATAGAATTGTGGGAAAATTCCCTAGCAATGGGGGCAAGGAGTGGGGTAAATATCCCTAGGAACGGGGGGATAGAATTGTGGGAAAATATCCCTAGCAACGGGGGCAAGGAATGGTGGCAACGTCGGGACAGGGAAATTTCCCTAGCAACGGAGGAAAAAATGTAGGAAATGTCACTAGCAACGGGGGCGAAGAGTGGGGTAAATATCCCTAGCAACGGGGAAACAGAAATGAGGAAAATTTCCCAATCAACGGGGGCAAGGAGTGGTGGCAACGTCGGGACAGGGAAATTTCCCTAGCAACGGAGGAAAAAATGTAGGAAATGTCACTAGCAACGGGGGCGAAGAGTGGGGAAAATTTCCCTAGCAACGGGGGATAGAATTGTGGGAAATTTCCCTAGAAAGGGGATAGAATTTGGGAAATTTCCCTAGCAATGGGGGCAAAAAATGGGGAAATTTCCCTAGAAAGGGGGGAGAATTTGGGAAATTTCCCTAGCAATGGGGGCAAAAAATGGGGGCAACGTCGGGACAGGGGGAAAGAAGTGGAAGAAATTTCTCTAACAACGGGGGCAAAGAGTGGGGTAAATATCCCTACCAATGGGGGGACAGAATTGAGGGAAATTTCCCTATCAACGGGGGCAAGAAGTAGGGTAAATATTCCATGCAACGGAAGGATAGAATTGTGGGAAAATATCCCTAGCAATGGGGGCAAGGAGTGGGGTAAATATCCCTAGCAACGGGGGGACAGAAATGAGGAAAATTTCCCTATCAACGGGGGCAAAAAGTAGGGTAAATATCCCTAGCAACGGGCGGATAGAATTGTGGGAAAATATCCCTAGCAACGGGGGCAAGGAGTGGGGGCAACGTCGGGACAAGGAAATTTCCCTAGCAATGGGGGATAGAATTGTAAGAAATTTCCCTAGCAACGAGGGCAAAAAGTATGGGAAATTTCCCTAGCGACGGGGGCAAGGAGTGGGGAAAATTTCCCTAGCAACAGGGGGCAAAGTGGGGGAAATTTCCTTAGCAACGGGGGCAAGGAGTGGGGAAAATTTCCCTAGCAACGGGTACAAGGAGTGGGGGCAACGTCGGGACAGGGGGCAAGAAGTGGGGAAATTTCCCTAGCAACGGGAGATGGAAGTGTGGGAAATTTCCCTACCAACGGGGGCAAGAAGTAAGAAAAATTTCCCTACCAACGGGAGCAAGAAGTAAGGAAATTTCCCTAGCAACGGGGGCAAGGAGTTGGGAAAATATCCCTAGCAACGGGGGAAAAAAGTGCGGGAAAATTCCCTAGCAATGGGGGCAAGGAGTGGGGTAAATATCCCTAGCAACGGGGGGACAGAAATGAGGAAAATTTCCCAATCAACGGGGGCAAAAAGTGGGGCAACGTCGGGACAGGGAAATTTCCCTAGCAACGGAGGAAAAAATGGGGGAAATGTCCCTAGCAACGGGGGCGAAGAGTGGGGAAAATTTCCCTAGCAACGGGGGATAAATTGTAGGAAATTTCTCTAGCAACGGATGCAAGGAGTTGGGGCAACGTCGGGACAAGGGGCAAGAAGTGGGGGAAATTTCCCTAGCAACGGGGGGATAGAATTTGGGAAATTTCCCTAGCAATGGGGGCAAGAAGTGGGGAAATTTCCCTAGCAACCGGGGCAAGAAGTGGGGAAAATATCCCTAGCAACGAGGGGACAGAATTGTGGAAAATTTCTTTAGCAACGGGGGCAAGGAGAGGGGAAAATATCCCTAGCAACGGGGACAAGAAATGGGGAAATTTCCCTAGCAACAGGGGCAAGAAGTTGGGGAAATTTCCCTAGCAACGGGTACAAGGAGTGGGGCAACGTCGGGACAGGTGGCAAGAAGTGGGGAAATTTCCCTAGCAACGGGGGGATAGAATTGGTGGTAACTTTCCCTAGCAACGGGGCAAGAAGTAAGGGAAATTTCCCTAGCAACGGGGGATAGAATTGTGGGAAATTTCCCTAGCAACGGGGGCAAGAAGTGGGGGAAATTTCCCTAGTAACGGGGGAAAGGAATGGGGAAAATATCCCTAGCAACGGGGGAAAGAAGTGCGGGAAAATTCCACATAGCAATGGGGGCAAAAGTGAGGTAAATATCCCTAGCAACGGGGAGACAGAAATGAGGAAAATTTCCCTATCAACGGGGGCAAGAAGTAGGGTAAATATCCCTAGCAACGGGGGGATAGAATTATGGGAAAATATCCCTAGCAACGGGGGCAAGGAGTGGAAGCAACGTCGAGACAGGGAAATTTCCCTAGCAATGGGGATAGAATTGTAAGAAATTTCCCTAGCAACGGGGGCAAGAAGTGGGGGAAATTTCCCTAGCAACGGGGGCAAGGAGTGGGAAAAATTTTCCTAGCAACGGGAGGATAGAATTGTGGGAAATTTCCCTAGCAACGGGTGCAAGGAGTTGGGGCAATGTCGAAAGAGGGGCAAGAAGTGGGGGAAATTTCCCTAGCAACGGGAGGATAGAGTTGTGGGAAATTTCCCTAGCAACGGGGGCAAGAAGTGGGGGAAATTTCCCTACCAACAGGGGGCAAGAAGTGGGGAAATTTCCCTAGCAACAGGGGGCAAGAAGTGGGGAAATTTCCCTAGCAACAGGGCAAGAAGTGGGGAAATTTCCCTAGCAACGGGGGCAAGGAGTGGGGAAAATTTCCCTAGCAACGGGTGCAAGGAGTGGGGGCAACGTCGGGACAGGGGGCAAGAAGTGGAAGAAATTTCTCTAGCAACGGGGGCAAGGAGTGGGGTAAATATCCCTACCAATGGGGTACAGAATTGAGGGAAATTTCCCTATCAACGGGGGCAAGAAGTAGGGTAAATATTCCATGCAACGGAAGGATAGAAATGTGGGAAAATATCCCTAGCAACGGGGGCAAGGAGTGGGGGCAACGTCGGGACAAGGAAATTTCCCTTGCAACGGGGGGATAGGGTGTGGGAATTTTCACCTATCAACAGGGGCAAGAAGTAAGGAAATTTTTCTAGCAAGGGGGCAAGGAGTTGGGAAAATATCCCTAGCAACAGGGAAGAAAATGGAGGAAATTCCCTAGCAACGGGGGCAAGAGTGAGGAAAATTTCCCTAGCAACAGGGGGCAAGAAGTGGGGAAATTTCCTTAGCAACGGGGGCAAGGAGTAAGGAAAATTTCCCTAGCAACAAGGGCAAGAAGTGGGGAAATTTCCTTAGCAACGGGGACAAGGAGTGGGGAAAATTTCCCTAGCAACGGGGACAAGGAGTGGGGGCAACGTCGGGACAGGGGCAAGAAGTGGGGGAAATTTCCCTAGCAACGGGGGGATAGAATGGTGGGAAATTTCCTAGCAACGGGGGCAAGGAGTGGGGAAAATTTCCCTAGCAACGGGTGCAAGGAGTGGGGGCAACGTCGGGACAGGGGCAAGAAGTGGAAGAAATTTCTCTAGCAACGGGGGCAAGGAGTGGAATGCAACATAACTATCAATGGGGTACAGAATTGGGAAATTTCCCTATCAACGGGGGCAAGAAGTAGGGTAAATATTCCATGCAACGGAAGGATAGAATTGTGGGAAAATATCCCTAGCAACGGGGGCAAGGAGTGGGGGCAACGTCGGGACAAGGAAATTTTTCTTGCAACGGGGGGATAGAATTGTGGGAAATTTCACTATCAACGGGGGCAAGAAGTAGGGAAAATTTCCCTAGCAAAGGGGGCAAGGAGTTGGGAAAATATCCCTAGCAACGGGGAAGAGAAATGGAGGAAATTTCCCTAGCAACGGGGGCAAGGAGTGAGGAAAATTTCCCTAGCAACGGGGGCAAGAAGTGGGGAAATTTCCTTAGCAACGGGGACAAGGAGTGGGGAAAATTTCCCTAGCAACGGGTACAAGGAGTGGGGGCAACGTCGGGGCAGTTGGCAAGAAGTAAAAGAAATTTCCCTAGCAACGGGGGCAAGGAATGGGGAAAATATCAGTAGCAATATACTATTTTGAGCGTATTACAAGAATTTTACTTTTAACCCGGTTTTAACCGGTTTCAATCGGATCAAACCGGTTCTAACCTGAATTTCCATGTTTTTCTTTTATTATGCTATTTTAGGCGTATTACAAGAATTTTTCTTTTAAACCGGATGAAACCGATTCTTAGCTCAATTTTCATATTTTTACACTTTATATGCTATTTTGAGCGTATTAGAAGAATTTTATTTTTAAACCGGTTTTAACAAGTTGAAAACGAATTAAAGTGGTTCCAATGGATTAAACAGGTTCTAGTTTCTATTTTCATGTTTTTTCTCTTTATGCTGTTTTGAGCGTATTAGAAGAATTTCTCTTTTAAACCGGTTTTAACCGGTTCCAATCGTATCAAACCGATTCTAACCTCTATTTTCATGTTTTCACACTTTATATACTATTTTGAGCGTATTACAAAATTTTATTTTTAAACCGTTTTTTAAAGTTGAAAACGAATTAAAGTGGTTCAATGGATCAAACCGGTTCTAGTTTCTATTTTCATGTTTTTTCTCTTTTTATGCTGTTTTGAGCGTATTAGAAGAATTTCTCTTTTAAACCGGTTTTAAACGGTTCCAACGGGATCAAACCGGTTCTAAGCTCAATTTTCATATTTTTCACATTATATGCTATTTTGAGCGTATTACAAGAATTTTTCTTTTAAACCGGTTTAAACCGGTTCTAAGCTAATTTTCATGTTTTTCACTTTAGATGCTGTTTTGAGCTTATTACAAAAATTTTTCTTTTAATCCGGTTCCAACCGGTTCTAAACTCAATTTTCATGTTTTTTACACTTTAGATGCTGTTTTGAGCGTGTGACAAGAATTTTGTTTTAATCCGGTTCCAACCGGTTCTGAGCTCAAATTTAATGTTTTTTCACATTATATGCTATTTTGAGCGTATTAGAAGAATTTTACTTTTAAACCGGTTTTAACCGGTTCCAACCGAATCAAAGCAGTTCTAACATCAATTTTCATGTTTTCAAACTTTATACGCTATTTTGAGCGTAATACAAAATTTTACTTTTAAAGCGGTTTTAACCGGTTCCAACGGCATCAAACCGGTTCTAACCTGAATTTCCATGTTTTTTTTTTATATGCTGCTTTGAGCGTATTAGAAGAAGTTTTCTTTTAAACCGGTTTTAACCGGTTCCAACGGATCAAACCGGTTCTAAGCTCAATTTTCATATTTTACACTTTATATGCCAACCGGATCAAACCGGTTCTAACCTCTATTTTCATGTTTTTCTCTTTATATGCTATTTTGACCGTATTACAAAATTTTTTTTTGAAACCGGTTCTAACTAATTCTGAGATCAATTTTCATGTTTTACACTTTATATGCTATTTTGAACGTATTAGAAGAATTTTCTTTTAAACCAGTTTTAACCGGTTGCAATCGGTTCTAACCTGAATTTCCATGTTTTACATTTTATATACTATTTTGAGCGTATTACAAGAATTTTTCTTATAAACCGGATGAAACCAGTTATAATAAAATTTTCATGTTTTTCACTTTATATTCTGTTTTCACCATATTACAAGAATTTTTCTTTTAAACCTGTTTTAAACGGTTCAAAACGAATTAAAGTGGTTCCAACCGGATCAAACCGGTTCTAACCTCTATTTTCATGTTTTCTCTTTATATGCTGTTTTCACCGTATTAGAAAAATTTTTTCTTTTAAACCGGTTTAAACCGGTTCGATCGGGATCAAACCGATTATAAGCTGAATTTTCATGTTTTTTTCATTTATATGCTGTTTTCACCGTATTACAAAAATTTTTCTTTTAAACCGGTTTTAATCGGTTTGATCCCGTTGGAACCGTTTAAAACCGGTTTAAAAGTAAAGTTCATGTAACACGCTCAACATACCATATAAAGTGTACAAATATGAAAATTGAGCTTAGAACCGGTTTGATCCGTTGGAAACGGTTAAAACCGGTTTAAAAGTAAAATTCTTGTAATACGCTCAAAATAGCATATATAGAGAAAAAACATACGGTGAAAACAGCATATAAAGAGAAAAACATGAAAATACAAGTTAGAATCCGTTTGATCCGGTTGGAACCAGTTTAATTGGGTTTGAAGCTGTTAAAACCGATTTAAAAGTAAAAATTTTAATACGCTCAAAATAGCATATAAATTGTAAAAACATTAAAATTGATCTCAGAACCGGTTTAAAAAAGTAAAATTCTTCTAATACGCTCAAAATAGACTATAAAGCGTAAAAAATATGAAAATTTAGCTTAGAACCTGTTTGATCCCGTTGGAACCGGTTAAAACCGATTTAAAAGAAAAATTCTTGTAATATGGTGAAAACAGAATATAAAGTGAAAAACATGAAATTATTATTTTAACTGGTTTCATCCGGTTTAAAAGAAAAATTCTTCTAATACGCTGAAAATAGTATATAAAGTGTAAAAATATGGAAATTCAGGTTAGAACCGATTGGAACCGGTTAAAACTGGTTTAAAAGAAAAATTCTTCTAATACGTTCAAAATAACATATAAAGTGTAAAAACATGAAAATTGATCTCAGAATTAGTTAGAACCGGTTTTAAAGAAAAATTCTTGTAATACGCTCAAAATAGTATATAAAGTGTAAAAATATGGAAATTCAGGTGAGAACCGATTGCAACCAGTTAAAACCGGTTTAAAAGAAAAATTTTTCTAATACGCTCAAAATAGCATATAAAGTGTAAAACATGAAAATTGATCACAGAATCAGATAAAACCGGTTTAAAAAAAATTCTTGTCATACGGTGAAAACAGCATATAAAGAGAAAAAACATGAAAATACAAGTTAGAATCGGTTTGATCCGGTTGGAACCAGTTTAATTCGGTTTGAAGCTGTTAAAACCGGTTTAAAAGTAAAATTTTTTTAATACGCTCAAAATAGCATATAAAGTGTAAAAACATGAAAATTGATCTCAGAACCGGTTTAAAAGTAAAATTCTTCTAATACGCTCAAAATAGACTATAAAGCGTAAAAAATATGAAAATTTAGCTTAGAATCTGTTTGATCCCGTTGGAACCGGTTAAAACCGATTTAAAAAAAAATTCTTGTAATATGGTGAAAACAGAATATAAAGTGAAAAACATAAAAATTATTCTTCCAACTGGTTTTATCCGATTTGAACCAGTTAAAACCGGTTTAAAAGAAAATTCTTGTAATGCTCTCAAAATAGCATATAAAGTGTAAAACATTAAATTTGAGCTCAGAACCGGTTGGAACCGGATTAAAACAAAAATTCTTGTAATACGCTCAAAAGAGCATCTAAAGTTAAAAAACATGAAAATTCAGCTTAGAACCGGTTTGATCCGGTTTAAAACCGTTTAAAACAGGTTTAAAGAAAAATTCTTGTAATATGGTGAAAACAGAATATAAAGTGAAAAACATGAAAATTTTATTATAACTGGTTTCATCCGGTTTATAAGAAAAATTCTTGTAATACGCTCAAAATAGTATATAAAATGTAAAACATGGAAATAGAGGTTAGAACCGGTTTGATCCGCTTGGAACCACTTTAATTCGTTTTGAACCGGTTAAAACCGGTTTAAAAGTAAAATTCTTGTAATACGCTCAAAATAGCATATAAAGAGAAAAACATGAAACTAGAGGTTAGAACCGGTTTGATCCGGTTGGCATATAAAGTGTAAAAATATGAAAATTGAGATGAGGACCGGTTTGATCCCGATTTAACCGGTTAAAACCGGTTTAAAAGTAAAATTTTTGTAATACGCTCAAAATAGCATATAAAGAGAAAAAACATGAAAATACAAGTTAGAATCGGTTTGATCCGGTTGGAACCAGTTTAATTCGTTTTGAACCGTTTAAAACAGGTTTAAAAGAAAAATTCTTGTAATATGGTGAAAACAGAATATAAAGTGAAAAACATGAAAATTTTTATTATAACTGGTTTCATCCGGTTTATAAGAAAAATTCTTGTAATACGCTCAAAATAGTATATAAAATGTAAAACATGGAAATTCAGGTTAGAACCGATTGCAACCGGTTAAAACTGGTTTAAAAGAAAAATTCTTCTAATACGTTCAAAATAGCATATAAAGTGTAAAACATGAAAATTGATCTCAGAATTAGTTAGAACCGGTTTCAAAGAAAAATTCTTGTAATACGCTCAAAATAGCATATAAAGAGAAAAAACATGAAAATAGAGGTTAGAACCGGTTTGATCCGCTTGGAACCACTTTATTTCGCTTTCATCGGATTAAAACCGGTTTAAAAGTAAAATTCTTGTAATACGCTCAAAATAGCATATAAAGTGTAAAAACATGAAAATTGATCTCAGAATCAGTTAAAACCGGTTTAAAAAAAAATTCTTGTAATACGCTCAAAATAGCGTATAAAGTTTGAAAACATGAAAATTGAGGGTAGAACCGGTTTTATCCCGATTGAACCGGTTAAAACAGGTTTAAAAGAAAAATTCTTGTAATATCGTGAAAACAGAATATAAAGTGAAAAAACATGAAAATTATTATTATAACTGGTTTCATCCGGTTTATAAGAAAAATTCTTATAATACGCTCAAAATAGTGTATAAAGTGTAAAAATATGGAAATTCAGGTGAGAACAGATTGCAACCAGTTAAATACGGTTTAAAAGAAAAATTTTTCTAATACGCTCAAAATAGCATATAAAGTGTAAAACATGAAAATTGATCACAGAATTAGATAAAACCGGTTTAAAAAAAAATTCTTGTCATACGGTGAAAACAGCATATAAAGAGAAAAAACATGAAAATACAAGTTAGAATCGGTTTGATCCGGTTGGAACCAGTTTAATTCGGTTTGAAGCTGTTAAAACCGGTTTAAAAGAAAAATTCTTGTAATGCTCTCAAAATAGCATATAAAGTGTAAAAACATGAAAATTGATCTCAGAACCGGTTTAAAAGTAAAATTCTTCTAATACGCTCAAAATAGACTATTAAGCGTAAAAATATGAAAATTTAGCTTAGAATCTGTTTGATCCCGTTGGAACCGGTTAAAAACGATTTAAAAAAAAAATTCTTGTAATATGGTGAAAACAGAATATAACGTGAAAAAACATAATAATTATTCTTACAACTGGTTTTATCCGATTTGAAACAGTTAAAATCGGTTTAAAAGAAAAATTCTTGTAATGCTCTCAAAATAGCATATAAAGTGTAAAAACATTAAATTTGAGCTCAGAACCGATTGGAACCGGTTTAAAAGAAAAAATTCTTGTAATACGCTCAAATTAGCATATAAAGAGAAAAAACATGAAAATAGAGGTTAGAACCGGTTTGATCCGGTTGGCATATAAAGTGTAAAAATATGAAAATTGAGATGAGGACCGGTTTGATCCGATTTAACCGGTTAAAACCGGTTTAAAAGTAAAATTTTTGTAATACGCTCAAAATAGCATATAAAGAGAAAAACATGAAAATACAAGTTAGAATCGGTTTGATCCGGTTGGAACCAGTTTAATTCGTTTTGAACCGTTTAAAACAGGTTTAAAAGAAAAATTCTTGTAATATGGTGAAAACAGAATATAAAGTGAAAAAACATGAAAATTTTATTATAACTGGTTTCATCCGGTTTATAAGAAAAATTCTTGTAATACGCTCAAAATAGTATATAAAATGTAAGAACATGGAAATTCAGGTTAGAAGCGATTGCAACCGGTTAAAACTGGTTTAAAAGAAAAATTCTTCTAATACGTTCAAAATAGCATATAAAGTGTAAAACATGAAAATTGATCTCTGAATTAGTAAGAACCGGTTTCAAAGAAAAATTCTTGTAATACGCTCAAAATAGCATATAAAGAGAAAAAACATGAAAATAGAGGTTAGAACCGGTTTGATCCGGTTGGCATATAAAGTGTAAAAATATGAAAATTGAGCTCAGAACCGGTTTGATCCCGTTGGAACCGGTTAAAACCGGTTTAAAAGAAAACTTCTTCTAATACGCTCAAAGCAGCATATAAAAGAAAAAACATGAAAATAGAGGTTAGTACCGGTTTGATTCGGTTGGAACCACTTTATTTCGTTTTGATCGGATTAAAACCGGTTTAAAAGTAAAATTCTTGTAATACGCTCAAAATAGCATATAAAGTGTAAAACATGAAAATTGATCTCAGAATCAGTTAAAACCGGTTTAAAAGAAAAATTCTTCTAAAACACTCAAAATAGCGTATAAAGTTTGAAAACATGAAAATTGAGGTTAGAACCGGTTATATCCCGATTCAACCGGTTAAAACAGGTTTAAAAGAAAAATTCTTGTCATACGGTGAAAACAGCATATAAAGATTAAAAAACATGAAAATACAAGTTAGAATCGGTTTGATCCGGTTGGAACCAGTTTAATTGGGTTTGAAGCTGTTAAAACCGATTTAAAAGTAAAATTCTTTTAATACGCTCAAAATAGCATATAAAGTGTAAAAACATTAAAATTGATCTCAGAACCGGTTTAAAAGTAAAATTCTTCTAATACGCTCAAAATACACTATAAAGCGTAAAAATATGAAAATTTAGCTTAGAACCTGTTTGATCCCGTTCGAACCGGTTAAAACCGATTTAAAGAGAAATTCTTGTAATATGGTGAAAACAGAATATAAAGTGAAAAAACATGAAAATTTTATTATAACTGGTTTCATCCGGTTTAGAAGAAAAATTCTTCTAATACGCTCAAAATAGTATATAAAATGTAAAACATGGAAATTCAGGTTAGAACCGATTGCAACCGGTTAAAACTGGTTTAAAAGAAAAATTCTTCTAAGACGTTCAAAATAGCATATAAAGTGTAAAACATGAAAATTGATCTCAGAATTAGTTAGAACCGGTTTCAAAGAAAAATTCTTGTAATACACTCAAAATAGCATATAAAGAGAAAAAACATGAAAATAGAGGTTAGAACCGGTTTGATCCGGTTGGCATATAAAGTGTAAAAATATGAAAATTGAGCTTAGAACCGGTTTGATCCCGTTGGAACCGGTTAAAACCGGTTTAAAAGAAAACTTCTTCCAATACGCTCAAAGCAGCATATAAAAAAAAAAAAACATGGAAATTCAGGTTAGAACCGGTTTGATGCCGTTGGAACCGGTTAAAACCGCTTTAAAAGTAAAATTCTTGTATTACGCTCAAAATATCGTATAAAGTTTGAAAACATGAAAATTGAGATTAGAACCGGTTTTATCCCGATTGAACCGGTTAAAACAGGTTTAAAAGAAAAATTCTTGTCATACGGTGAAAACAGCATATAAAGATTAAAACATGAAAATACAAGTTAGAATCGGTTTGATCCGGTTGGAACCAGTTTAATTGGGTTTGAAGCTGTTAAAACCGATTTAAAAGTATAATTCTTTTAATACGCTGAAAATAGCATATAAAGTGTAAAAACATTAAAATTGATCTCACAACCGGTTTAAAAGTAAAATTCTTCTAATACGCTCAAAATAGACTATAAACCGTAAAAATATGAAAATTTAGCTTAGAACCTGTTTGATCCGGTGGAACCAGTTAAAACCGATTTAAAAGAAAAATTCTTGTAATATGGTGAAAACAGAATATAAAGTGAAAAACATGAAAATTATTATTTTAACTGGTTTCATCCGGTTTAAAAGAAAAATTCTTATAATACGCTCAAAATAGTATATAAAGTGTAAAAATATGGAAATTCAGGTGGAACCGATTGCAACCAGTTAAAACCGGTTTAAAGAAAAATTTTTCTAATACGCTCAAAATAGCATATAAAGTGTAAAAACATGAAAATTGAGCTTAGAATCGATTTGATCCCGTTGGAACCGGTTAAAACCGGTTTAAAAGAAAAATTCTTCTAATACGCTCAAAGCAGCATCTAAAGAGAAAAAACATGAAAATAGAGGTTAGAACCGGTTTGATTCGGTTGGAACAACTTTATTTCGTTTTGAACGGGTTAAAACCGGTTTAAAAGTAAAATTCTTGTAATACGCTCAAAATAGCATATAAACTGTAAAAACATGAAAATTGATCTCAGAATCAGTTAAAACCGGTTTAAAAGAAAATTCTTGTAATACGCTCAAAATAGCGTATAAAGTTTGAAAACATGAAAATTGAGGTTAGAAACGGTTTTATCCCGATTGAACCGGTTAAAATAGGGTGAAAAGAAAAATTCTTGTAATATGGTGAAAACAGAATATAAAGTGAAAAACATGAAAATTATTATTATAACTGGTTTCATCCGGTTTATAAGAAAATTCTTATAATACGCTCAAAATAGTATATAAAGTGTAAAAATATGGAAATTCAGGTGGAACCGATTGCAACCAGTTAAAACCGGTTTAAAAGAAAAATTTTTCTAATACGCTCAAAATAGCATATAAAGTGTAAAACATGAAAATTGATCACAGAATCAGATAAAACCGGTTTAAAAAAAAATTCTTGTCATACGGTGAAAACAGCATATAAAGAGAAAAAACATGAAAATACAAGTTAGAATCGGTTTGATCCGGTTGGAACCAGTTTAATTCGGTTTGAAGCTGTTAAAACCGGTTTAAAAGAAAAATTCTTGTAATGCTCTCAAAATAGCATATAAAGTGTAAAAACATTAAATTTGAGCTCAGAACCGTTTGGAACTGGATTAAAACAAAAATTCTTGTAATACGCTCAAAAGAGCATCTAAAGTTAAAAAACATGAAAATTCAGCTTAGAACCGGTTTGATCCGGTTTAAAAGAAAAATTCTTGTAATACGTTCAAAATAGCATATAAATAGAAAAAACATGGAAATTCAGGTTACAACCGGTTTAATCCGATTGGAAACACTTTAAACCGGTTTAAAATAAAATTCTTCTCATACGGTGAAAACAGCATAAAAAGAGAAAAACATGAAAATACAAGTTAGAACCGGTTTGGTCCGGTTGGAACCAGTTTAATTCAGTTTGAAGCTGTTAAAACCGGTTTAAAAGTAAAATTTTTTAATACGCTCAAAATAGCATATAAGTGTAAAAATATGAAAATTGATCTCAGAACCGGTTTAAAAGTAAAATTCTTCTAATACGCTCAAAATAGACTATAAAGCGTAAAATATCAAAATTTAGCTTAGAATCTGTTTGATCCCGTTGGAACCGGTTAAAACCGATTTAAAAGAAAAATTCTTGTAATATGGTGAAAACAGAATATAAAGTGAAAAACATGAAAATTATTATTATAACTGGTTTCATCCGGTTTATAAGAAAAATTCTTATAATACGCTCAAAATAGTATATAAAGTGTAAAAATATGGAAATTCAGGTGGAACCGATTGCAACCAGTTAAAACCGGTTTAAAAGAAAAATTTTTCTAATACGCTCAAAATAGCATATAAAGTGTAAAACATGAAAATTGATCACAGAATCAGATAAAACCGGTTTAAAAAAAAAATTCTTGTCATACGGTGAAAACAGCATATAAAGAGAAAAAACATGAAAATACAAGTTAGAATCGGTTTGATCCGGTTGGAACCAGTTTAATTCGGTTTGAAGCTGTTAAAACCGGTTTAAAAGAAAATTCTTGTAATGCTCTCAAAATAGCATATAAAGTGTAAAAACATTAAATTTGAGCTCAGAACCGTTTGGAACTGGATTAAAACAAAATTCTTGTAATACGCTCAAAAGAGCATCTAAAGTTAAAAACATGAAAATTCAGCTTAGAACCGGTTTGATCCGGTTTAAAAGAAAAATTCTTGTAATACGTTCAAAATAGCATATAAATAGAAAAAACATGGAAATTCAGGTTACAACCGGTTTAATCCGATTGGAAACACTTTAAACCGGTTTAAAATAAAATTCTTCTCATACGGTGAAAACAGCATAAAAGAGAAAAACATGAAAATACAAGTTAGAACCGGTTTGGTCCGGTTGGAACCAGTTTAATTCAGTTTGAAGCTGTTAAAACCGGTTTAAAAGTAAAATTTTTTTAATACGCTCAAAATAGCATATAAGTGTAAAATATGAAAATTGATCTCAGAACCGGTTTAAAAGTAAAATTCTTCTAATACGCTCAAAATAGACTATAAAGCGTAAAATATCAAAATTTAGCTTAGAATCTGTTTGATCCCGTTGGAACCGGTTAAAACCGATTTAAAAGAAAAATTCTTGTAATATGGTGAAAACAGAATATAAAGTGAAAAACATGAAAATTATTATTTTAACTGGTTTCATCCGGTTTATAAGAAAAATTCTTGTAATACGCTGAAAATAGTATATAAAGTGTAAAAATATGGAAATTCAGGTTAGAACCGATTGGAACCGGTTAAAACTGGTTTAAAAGAAAAATTCTTCTAATACGTTCAAAATAACATATAAAGTGTAAAACATGAAAATTGATCTCAGAATTAGTTAGAACCCGTTTTAAAGAAAAATTTTGTAATACGCTCAAAATAGTATATAAAGTGTAAAAAATATGGAAATTCAGGTGAGAACCGGATTGCAACCAGTTAAAACCGGTTTAAAAGAAAAATTTTTCTAATACGCTCAAAATAGCATATAAAGTGTAAAACATGAAAATTGATCACAGAATCAGATAAAACCGGTTTAAAAAAAAATTCTTGTCATACGGTGAAAACAGCATATAAAGAGAAAAAACATGAAAATACAAGTTAGAATCGGTTTGATCCGGTTGGAACCAGTTTAATTCGGTTTGAAGCTGTTAAAACCGGTTTAAAAGTAAAATTTTTTTAATACGCTCAAAATAGCATATAAAGTGTAAAACATGAAAATTGATCTCAGAACCGATTTAAAAGTAAAATTCTTCTAATACGCTCAAAATAGACTATAAAGCGTAAAAATATGAAAATTTAGCTTAGAATCTGTTTGATCCCGTTGGAACCGGTTAAAACCGATTTAAAAAAAAAAATTCTTGTAATATGGTGAAAACAGAATATAAAGTGAAAAACATAAAAATTATTCTTACAACTGGTTTTATCCGATTTGAACCAGTTAAAACCGGTTTAAAAGAAAAATTCTTGTAATGCTCTCAAAATAGCATATAAAGTGTAAAACATTAAATTTGAGCTCAGAACCGGTTGGAACCGGTTTAAAGAAAAATTCTTGTAATACGCTCAAATTAGCATATAAAGAGAAAAAACATGAAAATAGAGGTTAGAACCGGTTTGATCCGCTTGGAACCACTTTAATTCGTTTTGAACCGGTTAAAACCGGTTTAAAAGTAAAATTTTGTAATACGCTCAAAATAGCGTATAAAGTTTGAAAACATGAAAATTGATCACAGAATCAGATAAAACCGGTTTAAAAAAAAATTCTTGTAATATGGTGAAAACAGAATATAAAGTGAAAAAACATGAAAATTATTATTTTAACTGGTTTCATCCGGTTTAAAAGAAAAATTCTTGTAATACGCTCAAAATAGTATATAAAGTGTAAAAACATTAAATTTGACCTCAGAACCGGTTGGAACCGGATTAAAACAAAAATTCACGCTCAAAACAGCATCTAAAGTGCATCAAAACATGAAAATTGAGCTTAGAATCGATTTGATCCGTTGGAACCGGTTAAAACCGGTTTAAAAGAAAAATTCTTCTAATACGCTCAAAGCAGCATCTAAAGAGAAAAACATGAAAATAGAGGTTAGAACCGGTTTGATTCGGTTGGAACAACTTTATTTCGTTTTGAACGGGTTAAAACCGGTTTAAAAGTAAAATTCTTGTAATACGCTCAAAATAGCATATAAACTGTAAAAACATGAAAATTGATCTCAGAATCAGTTAAAACCGGTTTAAAAGAAAATTCTTGTAATACGCTCAAAATAGCGTATAAAGTTTGAAAACATGAAAATTGAGGTTAGAAACGGTTTTATCCCGATTGAACCGGTTAAAATAGGGTGAAAAGAAAAATTCTTGTAATATGGTGAAAACAGAATATAAAGTGAAAAACATGAAAATTATTATTATAACTGGTTTCATCCGGTTTATAAGAAAAATTCTTATAATACGCTCAAAATAGTATATAAAGTGTAAAAATATGGAAATTCAGGTGGGAACCGATTGCAACCAGTTAAAACCGGTTTAAAAGAAAAATTTTTCTAATACGCTCAAAATAGCATATAAAGTGTAAAACATGAAAATTGATCACAGAATCAGATAAAACCGGTTTAAAAAAAAATTCTTGTCATACGGTGAAAACAGCATATAAAGAGAAAAAAACATGAAAATACAAGTTAGAATCGGTTTGATCCGGTTGGAACCAGTTTAATTCGGTTTGAAGCTGTTAAAACCGGTTTAAAAGAAAAATTCTTGTAATGCTCTCAAAATAGCATATAAAGTGTAAAACATTAAATTTGAGCTCAGAACCGTTTGGAACTGGATTAAAACAAAATTCTTGTAATACGCTCAAAAGAGCATCTAAAGTTAAAAACATGAAAATTCAGCTTAGAACCGGTTTGATCCGGTTTAAAAGAAAAATTCTTGTAATACGTTCAAAATAGCATATAAATAGAAAAACATGGAAATTCAGGTTACAACCGGTTTAATCCGATTGGAAACACTTTAAACCGGTTTAAAATAAAATTCTTCTCATACGGTGAAAACAGCATAAAAAGAAAAAACATGAAAATACAAGTTAGAACCGGTTTGGTCCGGTTGGAACCAGTTTAATTCAGTTTGAAGCTGTTAAAACCGGTTTAAAAGTAAAATTTTTTTAATACGCTCAAAATAGCATATAAGTGTAAAAATATGAAAATTGATCTCAGAACCGGTTTAAAAGTAAAATTCTTCTAATACGCTCAAAATAGACTATAAAGCGTAAAAATATCAAAATTTAGCTTAGAATCTGTTTGATCCCGTTGGAACCGGTTAAAACCGATTTAAAAGAAAAATTCTTGTAATATGGTGAAAACAGAATATAAAGTGAAAAACATGAAAATTATTATTTTAACTGGTTTCATCCGGTTTATAAGAAAAATTCTTGTAATACGCTGAAAATAGTATATAAAGTGTAAAAATATGGAAATTCAGGTTAGAACCGATTGGAACCGGTTAAAACTGGTTTAAAAGAAAAATTCTTCTAATACGTTCAAAATAACATATAAAGTGTAAAAACATGAAAATTGATCTCAGAATTAGTTAGAACCGGTTTTAAAGAAAAATTTTGTAATACGCTCAAAATAGTATATAAAGTGTAAAAATATGGAAATTCAGGTGAGAACCGATTGCAACCAGTTAAAACCGGTTTAAAAGAAAAATTTTTCTAATACGCTCAAAATAGCATATAAAGTGTAAAACATGAAAATTGATCACAGAATCAGATAAAACCGGTTTAAAAAAAATTCTTGTCATACGGTGAAAACAGCATATAAAGAGAAAAACATGAAAATACAAGTTAGAATCGGTTTGATCCGGTTGGAACCAGTTTAATTCGGTTTGAAGCTGTTAAAACCGGTTTAAAAGAAAAATTCTTGTAATGCTCTCAAAATAGCATATAAAGTGTAAAAACATTAAATTTGAGCTCAGAACCGGTTGGAACCGGATTAAAACAAAATTCTTGTAATACGCTCAAAAGAGCATCTAAAGTTAAAAAAAACATGAAAATTCAGCTTAGAACCGGTTTGATCCGGTTTAAAACCGTTTAAAACAGGTTTAAAAGAAAAATTCTTGTAATATGGTGAAAACAGAATATAAAGTGAAAAAACATGAAAATTTTATTATAACTGGTTTCATCCGGTTTATAAGAAAAATTCTTGTAATACGCTGAAAATAGTATATAAAATGTAAAAACATGGAAATTCAGGTTAGAACCGATTGCAACCGGTTAAAACTGGTTTAAAAGAAAAATTCTTCTAATACGTTCAAAATAGCATATAAAGTGTAAAACATGAAAATTGATCTCTGAATTAGTAAGAACCGGTTTCAAAGAAAAATTCTTGTAATACGCTCAAAATAGCATATAAAGAGAAAAAACATGAAAATAGAGGTTAGAACCGGTTTGATCCGGTTGGCATATAAAGTGTAAAAATATGAAAATTGAGCTTAGAACCGGTTTGATCCCGTTGGAACCGGTTAAAACCGCTTTAAAAGTAAAATTCTTGTATTACGCTCAAAATAGCGTATAAAGTTTGAAAACATGAAAATTGAGGTTAGAACCGGTTTTATCCCGATTGAACCGGTTAAAACAGGTTTAAAAGAAAAATTCTTGTCATACGGTGAAAACAGCATATAAAGATTAAAAACATGAAAATACAAGTTAGAATCGGTTTGATCCGGTTGGAACCAGTTTAATTGGGTTTGAAGCTGTTAAAACCGATTTAAAAGTAAAATTCTTTTAATACGCTCAAAATACCATATAAAGTGTAAAAACATGAAAATTGATCTCAGAATTAGTTAGAACCGGTTTCAAAGAAAAATTCTTGTAATACACTCAAAATAGCATATAAAGAGAAAAAACATGAAAATAGAGGTTAGAACCGGTTTGATCCGGTTGGCATATAAAGTGTAAAAAATATGAAAATTGAGCTTACAACCGGTTTGATCCCGTTGGAACCGGTTAAAACCGCTTTAAAAGTAAAATTCTTGTATTACGCTCAAAATAGCGTATAAAGTTTGAAAACATGAAAATTGAGGTTAGAACCGGTTTTATCCCGATTGAACCAGTTTAATTGGGTTTGAAGCTGTTAAAACCGATTTAAAAGTATAATTCTTTTAATACGCTGAAAATAGCATATAAAGTGTAAAAACATTAAAATTGATCTCACAACCGGTTTAAAAGTAAAATTCTTCTAATACGCTCAAAATAGACTATAAAGCGTAAAAATATGAAAATTTAGCTTAGAACCTGTTTGATCCCGTTGGAACCGGTTAAAACCGGTTTAAAAGAAAAATTCTTGTAATGCTCTCAAAATAGCATATAAAGTGTAAAACATTAAATTTGAGCTCAGAACCGGTTGGAACCGGATTAAAACAAAATTCTTGTAATACGCTCAAAAGAGCATCTAAAGTTAAAAAACATGAAAATTCAGCTTAGAACCGGTTTGATCCGGTTTAAAACCGTTTAAAACAGGTTTAAAAGAAAAATTCTTGTAATATGGTGAAAACAGAATATAAAGTGAAAAAACATGAAAATTTTTATTATAACTGGTTTCATCCGGTTTATAAGAAAAATTCTTGTAATACGCTGAAAATAGTATATAAAATGTAAAAACATGGAAATTCAGGTTAGAACCGATTGCAACCGGTTAAAACTGGTTTAAAAGAAAAATTCTTCTAATACGTTCAAAATAGCATATAAAGTGTAAAACATGAAAATTGATCTCTGAATTAGTAAGAACCGGTTTCAAAGAAAAATTCTTGTAATACGCTCAAAATAGCATATAAAGAGAAAAACATGAAAATAGAGGTTAGAACCGGTTTGATCCGGTTGGCATATAAAGTGTAAAAATATGAAAATTGAGCTTAGAACCGGTTTGATCCCGTTGGAACCGGTTAAAACCGCTTTAAAAGTAAAATTCTTGTATTACGCTCAAAATAGCGTATAAAGTTTGAAAACATGAAAATTGAGGTTAGAACCGGTTTTATCCCGATTGAACCGGTTAAAACAGGTTTAAAAGAAAAATTCTTGTCATACGGTGAAAACAGCATATAAAGATTAAAAACATGAAAATACAAGTTAGAATCGGTTTGATCCGGTTGGAACCAGTTTAATTGGGTTTGAAGCTGTTAAAACCGATTTAAAAGTAAAATTCTTTTAATACGCTCAAAATACCATATAAAGTGTAAAACATGAAAATTGATCTCAGAATTAGTTAGAACCGGTTTCAAAGAAAATTCTTGTAATACACTCAAAATAGCATATAAAGAGAAAAACATGAAAATAGAGGTTAGAACCGGTTTGATCCGGTTGGCATATAAAGTGTAAAAATATGAAAATTGAGCTTACAACCGGTTTGATCCGTTGGAACCGGTTAAAACCGCTTTAAAAGTAAAATTCTTGTATTACGCTCAAAATAGCGTATAAAGTTTGAAAACATGAAAATTGAGGTTAGAACCGGTTTTATCCCGATTGAACCAGTTTAATTGGGTTTGAAGCTGTTAAAACCGATTTAAAAGTATAATTCTTTTAATACGCTGAAAATAGCATATAAAGTGTAAAAACATTAAAATTGATCTCACAACCGGTTTAAAAGTAAAATTCTTCTAATACGCTCAAAATAGACTATAAAGCGTAAAAATATGAAAATTTAGCTTAGAACCTGTTTGATCCTGTTGGAACCGGTTAAAACCGGTTTAAAAGAAAATTCTTGTAATGCTCTCAAAATAGCATATAAAGTGTAAAAAACATTAAATTTGAGCTCAGAACCGGTTGGAACCGGATTAAAACAAAATTCTTGTAATACGCTCAAAAGAGCATCTAAAGTTAAAAAACATGAAAATTCAGCTTAGAACCGGTTTGATCCGGTTTAAAACCGTTTAAAACAGGTTTAAAAGAAAAATTCTTGTAATATGGTGAAAACAGAATATAAAGTGAAAAACATGAAAATTTTTATTATAACTGGTTTCATCCGGTTTATAAGAAAAATTCTTGTAATACGCTGAAAATAGTATATAAAATGTAAAACATGGAAATTCAGGTTAGAACCGATTGCAACCGGTTAAAACTGGTTTAAAAGAAAAATTCTTCTAATACGTTCAAAATAGCATATAAAGTGTAAAAACATGAAAATTGATCTCTGAATTAGTAAGAACCGGTTTCAAAGAAAAATTCTTGTAATACGCTCAAAATAGCATATAAAGAGAAAAAACATGAAAATAGAGGTTAGAACCGGTTTGATCCGGTTGGCATATAAAGTGTAAAAATATGAAAATTGAGCTTAGAACCGGTTTGATCCTGTTGGAACCGGTTAAAACCGCTTTAAAAGTAAAATTCTTGTATTACGCTCAAAATAGCGTATAAAGTTTGAAAACATGAAAATTGAGGTTAGAACCGGTTTTATCCCGATTGAACCGGTTAAAACAGGTTTAAAAGAAAAATTCTTGTCATACGGTGAAAACAGCATATAAAGATTAAAAACATGAAAATACAAGTTAGAATCGGTTTGATCCGGTTGGAACCAGTTTAATTGGTTTGAAGCTGTTAAAACCGATTTAAAAGTAAAATTCTTTTAATACGCTCAAAATACCATATAAAGTGTAAAACATGAAAATTGATCTCAGAATTAGTTAGAACCGGTTTCAAAGAAAAATTCTTGTAATACACTCAAAATAGCATATAAAGAGAAAAAACATGAAAATAGAGGTTAGAACCGGTTTGATCCGGTTGGCATATAAAGTGTAAAAATATGAAAATTGAGCTTACAACCGGTTTGATCCCGTTGGAACCGGTTAAAACCGCTTTAAAAGTAAAATTCTTGTATTACGCTCAAAATAGCGTATAAAGTTTGAAAACATGAAAATTGAGGTTAGAACCGGTTTTATCCCGATTGAACCAGTTTAATTGGGTTTGAAGCTGTTAAAACCGATTTAAAAGTATAATTCTTTTAATACGCTGAAAATAGCATATAAAGTGTAAAACATTAAAATTGATCTCACAACCGGTTTAAAAGTAAAATTCTTCTAATACGCTCAAAATAGACTATAAAGCGTAAAAATATGAAAATTTAGCTTAGAACCTGTTTGATCCCGTTGGAACCGGTTAAAACCGATTTAAAAGAAAATTCTTGTAATATGGTGAAAACAGAATATAAAGTGAAAAAACATGAAAATTATTATTTTAACTGGTTTCATCCGGTTTAAAAGAAAAATTTTTGTAATACGCTCAAAATAGTATATAAAGTGTAAAAACATTAAATTTGACCTCAGAACCGGTTGGAACCGGATTAAAACAAAAATTCACGCTCAAAACAGCATCTAAAGTGCATCAAAACATGAAAATTGAGCTTAGAATCGGTTTGATCCGTTGGAACCGGTTAAAACCGGTTTAAAAGAAAAATTCTTCTAATACGCTCAAAGCAGCATCTAAAGCGAAAAAACATGAAAATAGAGGTTTAGAACCGGTTTCATCCGGTTGAAACCACTTTAATTCGTTTTGAACCGTTTAAAACCGGTTAAAAGTAAAATTTTGTAATACGCTCAAAATAGCATATAAAGTGAAAAAACATGAAAATTGAGATGAGGACCGCTTTGATCACGATTGAACCGGTTAAAACCGGTTTAAAAGACAAATTCTTGTCATACGGTGAAAACAGCATATAAAGAGAAAAACATGAAAATACAAGTTAGAATCGGTTTGATCCGGTTGGAACCAGTTTAATTCGTTTTGAACCGTTTAAAACAGGTTTAAAAGAAAAATTCTTGTAATATGGTGAAAACTGAATATAAAGTGAAAAAAGATGAAAATTATTATTATAATTGGTTTCATCCGGTTTATAAGAAAAATTCTTGTAATACGCTCAAAATAGTATATAAAATGTAATTTCACTATCAACGGGGGCAAGAAGTAAGGGAAATTTCCCTAGCAAAGGGGGCAAGGAGTTGGGAAAATATCCCTAGCAACGGGAAGAGAAATGGAGGAAATTTCCCTAGCAACGGGGCAAGGAGTGAGGAAAATTTCCCTAGCAACAGGGGCAAGAAGTGGGGAAATTTCCCTAGCAACGGGGGCAAGGAGTGGGGAAAATTTCCCTAGCAACGGGTGCAAGGAGTGGGGGCAACGTCGGGACAGGGGCAAGAAGTGGAAGAAATTTCTCTAGCAACGGGGGCAAGGAGTGGGGTAAATATCCCTACCAATGGGGGACAGAATTGAGGGAAATTTCCCTATCAACGGGGGCAAGAAGTAGGGTAAATATTCCATGCAACGGAAGGATAGAATTGTGGGAAAATATCCCTAGCAACGGGGGCAAGGAGTGGGGCAACGTCGGGACAAGGAAATTTCCCTGCAACGGGGGGATAGAATTGTGGGAAATTTCACTATCAACGGGGGCAAGAAGTAAGGGAAATTTCCCTAGCAAAGGGGGCAAGGAGTTGGGAAAATATCCCTAGCAACGGGGGAGAGAAATGGAGGAAATTTCCCTAGCAACGGGGGCAAGGTGGGAAAATTTCCCTAGCAACGGGGGGAAGAAGTGGGGAAATTTCCTTAGCAACGGGGACAAGGAGTGGGGAAAATTTCCCTAGCAACGGGGACAAGGAGTGGGGGCAACGTCGGGACAGGGGCAAGAAGTTGGGAAATTTCCCTAGCAACGGGAGATAGAATTGTGGGAAATTTCCCTAGCAACGGGGATAGAATTGTGGGAAATTTCCCTACCAACGGGGGCAAGAAGTAAGAGAAATTTCCCTAGCAACGGGGGCAAGAAGTAAGGGAAATTTTTCTAGCAACGGGGGCAAGGAGTTGGGAAAATATCCCTAGCAACGGGGGGATAGAATTGTGGGAAATTTCCCTAGCAACGGGTACAAGGAGTGGGGCAACGTCGGGAAGGGGGCAAGAAGTGGGGAAATTTCCCTAGCAACGGGAGATAGAATTGTGGGAAATTTCCCTAGCAACGAGGGGCAAGGAGTGGGGAAAATATCCCTAGCAACGGGGGCAAGAAGTGGGAAATTTCCCTAGCAACAGGGGCAAGAAGTGGGGGAAATTTCCCTAGCAACGGGAGCAAGGAGTGGGGAAATTTCCCTAGCAACGGGGGCAAGGAGTGGGGAAAATTTCACTAGCAACGGGGTGATAGAATTGTAGGAAATTTCCCTAGCAACGGGGGCAAGAAGTGGGGGAAATTTTCCTAGTAACGGGGGCAAGGAATGGGGAAAATATCCCTAGCAACGGGGGAAAGAAGTGCGGGAAAATTCCATAGCAATGGGGGCAAGGAGTGAGGTAAATATCCCTAGCAACGGGGAGACAGAAATGAGGAAAATTTCCCTATCAACGGGGGCAAGAAGTAGGGTAAATATCCCTAGCAACGGGGGGATAGAATTATGGGAAAATATCCCTAGCAACGTGGGATAGAATGAAGAAATTTCCCTAGCAACAGGGCAAGAAGTGGGGGAAATTTTCCCTAGCAACGGGAGGATAGAATTGTGGGAAATTTCCCTAGCAACGGGTGCAAGGAGTTGGGGCAATGTCGAAAAGGGGGCAAGAAGTGGGGGAAATTTCCCCAGCAACAGGGCAAGAATGGGAAATTTCACTAGCTGTGGGGGCAAGAAGTGGGAAATTTCCCTAGCAACGGGGGCAAGGAGTGGGAAAATTTCCCTAGCAACGGGTGCAAGGAGTGGGGGCAACGTCGGGACAGGAAATTTCCCAACAATGGGGGGATAGAATTGTAAGAAATTTCCCTTAGCAACGGGGTCCAAAAGTGGGGAAAATTTCCCTAGCAACGTGGGCAAGGAGTGTGGGAAGATTTATCTAGATACGGGAATAGGGTGTGGGAAATTTCCCTAGCAACGGGTGCAAGGAGTTGGGGCAACGTCGGGACAAGGGGCAAGAAGTGGGGGAAATTTCCCTAGCACGGGGGGATAGAATTGGTGGTAACTTTCCCTAGCAACGGGGGCAAGAAGTAAGGGAAATTTCCAGCAACAGCAATAGGGTATAGTGTGGGAAAATATCCCTAGCAACAGGGGCAAGGAGTGGAAGGAACGTCGAGACAGGGAAAATCCCTAGCAATGGGGATAGAATTGTGAAATTTCCCTAGCAACGGGGCAAGAAGTGGGGAAATTTCCCTAACAACTGGGGGGATAGAATGTGGGAAAATATCCCTAGCAACGGGCAAGGAGTGGAAGGAACGTCGAGACAGGGAAATTTCCCTAGCAATGGGGGATAGAATTGTAAGAAATTTCCCTAGCAACGGGGGCAAGAAGTGGGGAAATTTCCCAGCAACTGAGGGGCAAGGAGTGGGAAAAATTTTCCAGCAACGGGAGGATAGAATTGTGGGGAAATTTCCCTAGCAACAGGTGCAAGGAGTTGGGGCAATGTCGAAAGAGGGGCAAGAAGTGGGAAATTTCCCTAGCAACAGGGGGCAAGAGGAGTGGGAAATTTCCCTAGCAAAGGGGCAAGGAGTGGGGAAAAATATTCCCTAGCAACGGGGACAGAAATGAGGAAAATTTCCCTATCAACGGGGGCAAAAAGTGGGGTAAATATCCCTAGCAACGGGGGGATAGAATTGTGGGAAAATATCCCTAGCAACGGGGGCAAGGAGTGGGGCAACGTCGGGACAGGGAAATTTCCCTAGCAATGGGGATAGAAGGGTGTAGAAATTTCCCTAGCAACGGGGGCAAAAGTATGGGAAATTTCCCTAGCAACGGGGGAAAGGAGTGGGGAAAATTTCCCTATCAACGGGGCAAGAAGTAAGGGAAATTTCTCCTAGCAACGGGGCAAGGAGTTGGGAAAATATCCCTAGCAACGGGAAGAGAAATGGAGGAAATTTCCCTAGCAACGGGGGCAAGGAGTGGGGAAAATTTCCCTAGCAACAGGGGCAAGAAGTGGGGAAATTTCCTTAGCAACGGGGGCAAGGAGTGGGGAAAATTTCCCTAGCAACGGGTACAAGGAGTGGGGGCAACGTCGGGACAGGGGCAAGAAGTGGGGGAAATTTCCCTAGCAACGGGAGATAGAATTGTGGGAAATTTCCCTAGCAACGGGGGATAGAATTGTGGGAAATTTCCCTACCAACGGGGCAAGAAGTAAGAGAAATTTCCCTAGCAACGGGGGCAAGAAGTAAGGAAATTTTTCTATCAACGGGGAGCAGGAGTGGGGAAAATATCCCTAGCAACGGGGGATAGAAGTGGGGAAATTTCCCTAGCAACGGGTACAAGGAGTGGGGCAACGTCGGGAAGGGGGCAAGAAGTGGGGGAAATTTCCCTAGCAACGGGAGATAGAATTGTGGGAAATTTCCCTAGCAACGGGGCAAGGAGTGGGGAAAATATCCCTAGCAACGGGGGCAAGAAGTGGGGAAATTTCCCTAGCAACAGGGGCAAGAAGTGGGGAAATTTCCTTAGCAACGGGAGCAAGGAGTGGGGAAATTTCCCTAGCAACGGGGCAAGGAGTGGGGAAAATTTCACTAGCAACGGGGTGATAGAGTTGTAGGAAATTTCCCTAGCAACGGGGGCAAGAAGTGGGGTAAATTTCCTAGTAACGGGGGCAAGGAATGGGGAAAATATCCCTAGCAACGGGGAAAGAAGTGCGGGAAAATTCCATAGCAATGGGGGCAAGGAGTGGGGTAAATATCCCTAGCAACGGGGGGACAGAAATGAGGAAAATTTCCCTATCAACGGGGGCAAGAAGTAGGGTAAATAACCTAGCAACGAGGGGATAGAATTATGGGAAAATATCCCTAGCAACGTGGGATAGAATTGTAAGAAATTTCCCTAGCAACGGGGGCAAGAAGTGGGGGAAATTTCCTAGCAACGGGAGGATAGAATTGTGGGAAATTTCCCTAGCAACGGGTGCAAGGAGTTGGGGCAATGTCGAAAAGAGGGGCAGAGGTGGGAATTTCCCTAGCAACAGGGGCAAGAAGTGTGGGAAATTTCCCTAGCAACGGGGGCAAGAAGTGGGAAATTTCCCTAGCAACGGGGGCAAGGAGTGGGGAAAATTTCCCTAGCAACGGGTGCAAGGAGTGGGGGCAACGTCGGGACAGGAAATTTCCCTAACAATGGGGGATAGAATTGTAAGAAATTTCCTTAGCACCGGGGCAAAAGTGGGGGAAATTTCCCTAGCAACGTGGGCAAGGAGTGGGGAAGATTATCTAGATACGGGGAATAGGGTGTGGGAAATTTCCCTAGCAACGGGTGCAAGGAGTTGGGGCAACGTCGGGACAAGGGGGCAAGAAGTGGGGGAAATTTCCCTAGCAGGGGATAAGGTGGTGGTAACTTCCCTAGCAACAGGGGCAAGAAGAAGTGGGTAATTTCCCAGCAACGAGGGATAGTATTGTGGGAAAATATCCCTAGCAACGGGGGCAAGGAGTGGAAGGAACGTCGAGACAGGAAATTTCCCTAGCAATGGGGGGATAGAATTGTAAGAAATTTCCCTAGCAACGGGGCAAGAAGTGGGGAAATTTCCCAACAAGGGGGGATAGAATTGTGGGAAAATATCCCTAGCAACGGGGGCAAGGAGGTGGAAGGAACGTCGAGACAGGGAAATTTCCCTAGCAATGGGGATAGAATTGTAAGAAATTTCCCTAGCAACGGGGCAGAAGTGGGGAATTTCCCTAGCAACGAGGGCAAGGAGTGGGAAAAATTTTCCTAGCAACGGGAGGATAGAATTGTGGGAAATTTCCCTAGCAACGGGTGCAAGGAGTTGGGGCAATGTCAGAAAAGAGGGGCAAGAGAGGGGGAAATTCCCAGCAACAGGGGCAAGGAGTGGGAAATTTCCCTAGCAAAGGGGCAAGGAGTGGGGTAAATATCCCTAGCAACGGGGGGGACAGAAATAAGGAAAATTTCCCATCAACGGGGCAAAAAGTAGGGTAAATATCCCTAGCAACGGGCGGATAGAATTGTGGGAAAATATCCCTAGCAACGGGGGCAAGGAGTGGGGGCAACGTCGGGACAAGGAAATTTCCCTAGCAATGGGGGGATAGAATTGTAAGAAATTTCCCTAGCAACGGGGGCAAAAGTATGGGAAATTTCCCTAGCAACGGGGGCAAGGAGTGGGGGAAAATTTCCCTATCAAGGGGGCAAGAAGTAAGGGAAATTTCCCTAGCAACGGGGGCAAGGAGTTGGGAAAATATCCCTAGCAACGGGGAAGAGAAATGGAGGAAATTTCCCTAGCAACGGGGCAAGGAGTGAGGGAAATTTCCCTAGCAACGGGGGCAAGAAGTGGGGAAATTTCCTTAGCAACGGGGACAAGGAGTGGGGAAAATTTCCCTAGCAACGGGTACAAGGAGTGGGGGCAACGTCGGGACAGGGGGCAAGAAGTGGGGGAAATTTCCCTAGCAACGGGAGATAGAATTGTGGGAAATTTCCCTAGCAACGGGGGATAGAATTGTGGGAAATTTCCCTACCAACGGGGGCAAGAAGTAAGAGAAATTTCCAACAACAGGGCAAGAAGTAAGGAAATTTTTTCTATCAACAGGGGCAAGGAGTTGGGAAAATATCCCCGCAACAGGGGATATGGTGGGGAAATTTCCCCAGCAACGGGGACAAGGAGGGGGGGCAACGTCGGAAAGGGGCAAGAAGTGGGAAATTTCCCTAGCAACGGGAGATAGAATGAGGGAAATTTCCCTAGCAACGAGGGCAAGGAGTGGGGAAAATATCCCTAGCAACGGGGGCAAGAAGTGGGGAAATTTCCCCAGCAACGGGGGCAAGAAGTGGGGAAATTTCCTTAGCAACGGGGGCAAGGAGTGGGGAAATTTCCCAGCAACGGGGGAGCAGGAGTGGGGAAAATTTCACTAGCAACGGGTGATAGTGTAGGAAATTTCCCAGCAACGGGGGCAAGAAGTGGGGGAAATTTTCCTAGCAACGGGGGCAAGGAATGGGGAAAATATCCCTAGCAACGGGGAAAGAAGTGCGGGAAAATTCCATAGCAATGGGGGCAAGGAGTGAGGTAAATATCCCTAGCAACGGGGGGACAGAAATGAGGAAAATTTCCCTATCAACGGGGCAAGAAGTAGGGTAAATATCCCTAGCAACGGGGGATAGAATTGTGGGAAAATATCCCTAGCAACGGGGGATAGAATTGTAAGAAATTTCCCTAGCAACGGGGGCAAGAGAGTAAGGGAAATTTCCCTAGCAACGGGGGGATAGAATTGTGGGAAATTTCCCTAGCAACGGGTGCAAGGAGTTGGGGCAATGTCGAAAGAGGGGCAAGAGGTGGGAAATTTCCCAGCAACAGGCAAGAAGTGTGGAAATTTCCCTAGCAACAGGGGCAAGAGTGGGGAATTTCCCTAGCAACGGGGCAAGGAGTGGGGAAAATTTCCCTAGCAACGGGTGCAAGGAGTGGGGGCAACGTCGGGACAGGAAATTTCCCTAACAATGGGGGATAGTGTAAGAAATTTCCCTTAGCACAGAGGGGCAAAAGTGGGGGAAATTTCCCTAGCAACGTGGGCAAGGAGTGGGGAAGATTTATCTAGCAACGGGGAATAGAATTGTGGGAAATTTCCCTAGCAACGGGTGCAAGGAGTTGGGGCAACGTCGGGACAAGGGGCAAGAAGTGGGGGAAAATTCCCTAGCAACTGGGGGATAGAATTGGTGGTAACTTTCCCTAGCAACGGGGGCAAGAAGTAAGGGTAATTTCCCTAGCAACGGGGGGATAGAATTGTGGGAAAATATCCCTAGCAACGGGGGCAAGGAGTGGAAGGAACGTCGAGACAGGAAATTTCCCTAGCAATGGGGGGATAGAATTGTAAGAAATTTCCCCAGCAACAGGGGCAAGAAGTGGGGAAATTTCCCTAGCAACGGGGGGATAGAATTGTGGGAAAATATCCCTAGCAACGGGGGCAAGGAGTGGAAGGAACGTCGAGACAGGGAAATTTCCCTAGCAATGGGGGGATAGAATTGTAAGAAATTTCCCTAGCAACGGGGGCAAAGTGGGGAAATTTCCCTAGCAACGGGGGCAAGGAGTGGGAAAAATTTTCCTAGCAACGGAGGATAGAATTGTGGGAAATTTCCCTAGCAACGGGTGCAAGGAGTTGGGGCAATGTCGAAAAGAGGGGCAAGAAGTGGGGGAAATTTCCCTAGCAACAGGGGCAAGAATTGGGAAATTTCCCTAGCAACGGGGGCAAGGAGTGGGGTAAATATCCCTAGCAACGGGGGGGACAGAAATGAGGAAAATTTCCCTATCAACGGGGGCAAAAAGTAGGGTAAATATCCCTAGCAACGGGCGGATAGAATTGTGGGAAAATATCCCTAGCAACGGGGGCAAGGAGTGGGGGCAACGTCGGGACAAGGAAATTTCCCTAGCAATGGGGATAGAATTGTAAGAAATTTCCCTAGCAACGGGGGCCAAAAGTATGGGAAATTTCCCTAGCAACGGGGGCAAGGAGTGGGGAAAATTTCCCTATCAACAGGCAAGAAGTAAGGGAAATTTCCCTAGCAACGGGGCAAGGAGTTGGGAAAATATCCCTAGCAACGGGGACAAGAAATGGGGTAATTTCCCTACCAACGGGGGCAATAAGTAAGGGAAATTTCCCTAGCAACGGGGGGATAGAATTGTGGGAAATTTCCCTAGCAACGGGGCAAGAAGTAAGGGAAATTTCCCTAGCAACGGGGCAAGGAGTGGGGAAAATTTCCCTAGCAACGGGGGCAAGAAGTGGGGAAATTTCCTTAGCAACGGGGGCAGGAGTGGGGAAAATTTCCCTAGCAACGGGTACAAGGAGTGGGGGCAACGTCGGGACAGGGGGCAAGAATGGGGAAATTTCCCTAGCAACGGGAGATGGATTGTGGGAAATTTCCCTACCAACGGGGCAAGAAGTAAGAAAAATTTCCCTACCAACGGGAGCAAGAAGTAAGGGAAATTCCCTAGCAAGGGGCAAGGAGTGGGGAAAATATCCCTAGCAACGGGGGAAAAAAGTGCGGGAAAATTCCCTAGCAATGGGGGCAAGGAGTGGGGTAAATATCCCTAGCAACGGGGGGGACAGAAATGAGGAAAATTTCCCAATCAACGGGGGCAAGGAGTGGGGGCAACGTCGGGACAGGGAAATTTCCCTAGCAACGGGAGGAAAAATGGGGGAAATGTCCCTAGCAACGGGGGCGAAGAGTGGGGAAAATTTCCCTAGCAACGGGGGGATAGAATTGTGGGAAATTTCCCTAGCAACGGATGCAAGGAGTTGGGGCAACGTCGGGACAAGGGGCAAGAAGTGGGAAATTTCCCTAGCAACGGGGGCAAGGAGTGGGGAAAATTTCCCTAGCAACGGGTACAAGGAGTGGGGGCAACGTCGGGACAGGGGCAAGAAGTGGGGGAAATTTCCCTAGCAACGGGAGATAGAGTTGTGGGAAATTTCCCTAGCAACGGGGATAGAATTGTGGGAAATTTCCCTACCAACGGGGGCAAGAAGTAAGAATTTCCCTAGCAACGGGGGCAAGAAGTAAGGGAAATTTCTCTAGCAACGGGGGCAAGGAGTTGGGAAAATATCCCTAGCAACGGGGACAAGAAATGTGGGAAATTTCCCTAGCAACGGGGGCAAGGAGTGGGGCAACGTCGGGGCAGTTGGCAAGAAGTAAAAGAAATTTCCCTAGCAACGGGGGCAAGGAGTGGGGAAAATTTCCCTAGCAACGGGGGCAAGGAGTAAGGAAAATTTCCCTAGCAACGGGGGGCAAGAAGTGGGAAATTTCCCTAGCAACAGGGGCAAGGAATGGGGAAAATATCCCTAGCAACGGGGGAAAGAAGTGCGGGAAAATTCCATAGCAATGGGGCAAGGAGTGAGGTAAATATCCCTAGCAACGGGGAGACAGAAATGAGGAAAATTTCCCTATCAACGGGGCAAGAAGTGGGGTAAATATCCCTAGCAACGGGGGATAGAATTATGGGAAAATATCCCTAGCAACGTGGGATAGAGTGTAAGAAATTTCCCTAGCAACAGGGGGCAAGAAGTGGGGAAATTTTCCCAGCAACGGGAGGATAGAATTGTGGGAAATTTCCCTAGCAACGGGTGCAAGGAGTTGGGGCAATGTCGAAAGAGGGCAGAAGTGTGGGAAATTTCCCCAGCAACAGGGGCAAGAGTGTGGGAAATTTCCCTAGCAACGGGGCAAGAAGTGGGGAAATTTCCCTAGCAACGGGGCAAGGAGTGGGAAAATTTCCCTAGCAACGGGTGCAAGAAGTGGGGCAACGTCGGGACAGGAAATTTCCCTAATAAGGGGGATAGAATTGTAAGAAATTTCCTTAGCAACGGGGGCCAAAAGTGGGGAAATTTCCCTAGCAACGTGGGCAAGGAGTGGGAAGATTTATCTAGCAACGGGGAATAGAATGTGGGAAATTTCCCTAGCAACGGGTGCAAGGAGTTGGGGCAACGTCGGGACAAGGGGCAAGAAGGGGGGAAATTTCCCTAGCAACGGGGGGATAGAATTGTGGTAACTTTCCCTAGCAACGGGGGCAAGAAGTAAGGGTAATTTCCCTAGCAACGGGGGGATAGAATTGTGGGAAAATATCCCTAGCAACGGGGGCAAGGAGTGGAAGGAACGTCGAGACAGGGAAATTTCCCTAGCAATGGGGGATAGAATTGTAAGAAATTTCCCTAGCAACGGGGGCAAGAAGTGGGGGAAATTTCCCTAGCAACGGGGGGATAGAATTGTGGGAAAATATCCCTAGCAACGGGGCAAGGAGTGGAAGGAACGTCGAGACAGGGAAATTTCCCTAGCAATGGGGATAGAATTGTAAGAAATTTCCCTAGCAACGGGGGCAAGAAGTGGGGAAATTCCCTAGCAACGGGGGCAAGGAGTGGGAAAATTTTCCTAGCAACGGGAGGATAGAATTGTGGGAAATTTCCCTAGCAACGGGTGCAAGGAGTTGGGGCAATGTCGAAAAGAGGGCAAGAAGTGGGGGAAATTTCCCTAGCAACAGGGGCAAGAGGTGGGGAAATTTCCCTAGCAACGGGAGCAAGGAGTGGGGTAAATATCCCTAGCAACGGGGGGACAGAAATGAGGAAAATTTCCCTATCAACGGGGCAAAAGTAGGGTAAATATCCCTAGCAACGGGCAGATAAAATTGTGGGAGAAAATATCCCAGCAACAGGGGCAAAGAGTGGGGCAACGTCGGAACAAGGAAATTTCCTAGCAATGGGGATAGGAATGTAAGAAATTTCCCTAGCAACGGGGCAAAAGTATGGGAAATTTCCCAGCAACGGGGCAGGAGGTGGGGAAAATTTCCCTATCAACGGGGGCAAGAAGTAAGGGAAATTTCTCCTAGCAACGGGGGCAAGGAGTTGGGAAAATATCCCTAGCAACGGGGACAAGAAATGGGGTAAATTTCCCTACCAACGGGGGCAATAAGTAAGGGAAATTTCCCTAGCAACGGGGCAAGAAGTAAGGGAAATTTCCCTAGCAACGGGGGAGATAGAATGAGAGAAATTTCCCTAGCAACGGGGGATAGAAGTGTGGGAAATTTCCCTACCAACGGGGGCAAGAAGTAAGAAAAATTTTCTAGCAACGGGGAGAGGAGTTGGGAAAATATCCCTAGCAAAGGGGACAAGAAATGGGAAATTTCCCTAGCAACGGGGCAAGGAGTGGGGGCAACGTCGGGGCAGTCGGCAAGAAGTAAAAGAAATTTCCCTAGCAACGGGGGCAAGGAGTGGGGAAAATTTCCCAGCAACGGGGCAAAGTGGGAAAATTTCCCAGCAACAGGGGCAAGAAGTGGGGAAATTTCCTAGCAATAGGGGGCAAGAGTGGGGAAATTCCCTAGCAACGGGAGCAAGGAGGGGGAAATTTCCCTAGCAACGGGGGCAAGGAGTGGGGAAAATTTCACTAGCAACGGGGTGATAGAATTGTAGGAAATTTCCCTAGCAACGGGGCAAGAAGTGGGGGAAATTTTCCTAGTAACAGGGCAAGGAATGGGGAAAATATCCCTAGCAACGGGGGAAAGAAGTGCGGGAAAATTCCATAGCAATGGGGGCAAGGAGTGAGGTAAATATCCCTAGCAACGGTGAGACAGAAATGAGGAAGATTTCCCTATCAACGGGGGCAAGAAGTAGGGGAAATAACTTTAGCAACGAGGGGATAGAATTATGGGAAAATATCCCTAGCAACGGGGGCAAGGAGTGGAAGCAACGTCGAGACAGGGAAATATATGCTGTTTTCACCGTATTACAATGATTTTACTTTTAAACCGGTTTTAACCGGTTCAAAACAATTTAATTGGTTCCAACCGGATCAAACCGGTTCTAACCTCTATTTTCATGTTTTTTCTCTTTAGATGCCGCTTTGAGCGTATTAGAAGAATTTTTCTTTTAAACCGGTTTTAACCAGTTCGAATCGTATCAAACCGATTCTAACCTCTATTTCCATGTTTTTACATTTTATATACTATTTTGAGCGTATTACAAGAATTTTTTTCTTATAAACCGGATGAAACCAGTTATAATAAAATTTTCATGTTTTTTCACTTTATATTCTGTTTTCACCATATTACAAGAATTTTTCTTTTAAACCTGTTTTAAACGGTTTTAAACCGGATCAAACCGGTTCTAAGCTGAATTTTCATGTTTTTTAACTTTAGATGCTCTTTTGAGCGTATTACAAGAATTTTGTTTTAACCGGTTCCAACCGGTTCTGAGCTCAAATTTAATGTTTTACACTTTATATGCTATTTTGAGAGCATTACAAGAATTTTTCTTTTAAACCGGTTTTAACAGCTTCAAACCGAATTAAACTGGTTCCAACCGGATCAAACCGATTCTAACTTTTATTTTCATGTTTTTCTCTTTATATGCTGTTTTCACCGTATGACAAGAATTTTTTTTTAAACCGGTTTTATCTGATTCTGTGATCAATTTTCATGTTTTTTACACTTTATATGCTATTTTGAGCGTATTAGAAAAATTTTTCTTTTAAACCGGTTTTAACTGGTTGCAATCAGTTCCCACCTGAATTTCCATATTTTTACACTTTATATACTATTTTGAGCGTATTATAAGAATTTTTCTTATAAACCGGATGAAACCAGTTATAATAATAATTTTCATGTTTTTTCACTTTATATTCTGTTTTCACCATATTACAAGAATTTTTCTTTTAACCCTGTTTTAACCGGTTCAATCGGGATAAAACCGTTTCTAACCTCAATTTTCATGTTTTACACTTTATATGCTATTTTGAGCGTATTAAAAAATTTTACTTTTAAACCGGTTTTAACAGCTTCAAACCGAATTAAACTGGTTCCAACCGGATCAAACCGATTCTAACTTTTATTTTCATGTTTTTTCTCTTTATATGCTGTTTTCACCGTATGACAAGAATTTTTTTTTTAAACCGGTTTTATCTGATTCTGTGATCAATTTTCATGTTTTTACACTTTTATATGCTATTTTGAGCGTATTAGAAAATTTTTCTTTTAAACCGGTTTTAACTGGTTGCAATCGGTTCCCACCTGAATTTCCATATTTTTACACTTTATATACTATTTTGAGCGTATTATAAGAATTTTTCTTATAAACCGGATGAAACCAGTTATAATAATAATTTTCATGTTTTTTCACTTTATATTCTGTTTTCACCATATTACAAGAATTTTTCTTTTAACCCTGTTTTAACCGGTTCAATCGGGATAAAACCGTTTCTAACCTCAATTTTCATGTTTTTACACTTTATATGCTATTTTGAGCGTATTAAAAAATTTTACTTTTAAACCGGTTTTAACAGCTTCAAACCGAATTAAACTGGTTCCAACCGGATCAAACCGATTCTAACTTGTATTTTCATGTTTTTTTCTCTTTATATGCTGTTTTCACCGTATGACAAGAATTTTTTTTTGAAACCGGTTCTTACTAATTCTGAGATCAATTTTCATGTTTTACACTTTATATGCTATTTTGAACGTATTAGAAGAATTTTTGTTTATAACCAGTTTTAACCGGTTGCAATCGGTTCTAACCTGAATTTCCATGTTTTACATTTTATATACTATTTTGAGCGTATTACAAGAATTTTTCTTATAAACCGGATGAAACCAGTTATAATAAAATTTTCATGTTTTTTCACTTTATATTCTGTTTTCACCATATTACAAGAATTTTTCTTTTAAACCTGTTTTAAACGGTTTTAAACCGGATCAAACCGGTTCTAAGCTGAATTTTCATGTTTTTAACTTTAGATGCTCTTTTGAGCGTATTACAAGAATTTTGTTTTAATCCGGTTCCAACCGGTTCTGAGCTCAAATTTAATGTTTTACACTTTATATGCTATTTTGAGAGCATTACAAGAATTTTTCTTTTAAACCGGTTTTAACAGCTTCAAACCGAATTAAACTGGTTCCAACCGGATCAAACCGATTCTAACTTGTATTTTCATGTTTTTCTCTTTATATGCTGTTTTCACCGTATGACAAGAATTTTTTTTAAACCGGTTTTATCTGATTCTGTGATCAATTTTCATGTTTTTACACTTTATATGCTATTTTGAGCGTATTAGAAAAATTTTTCTTTTAAACCGGTTTTAACTGGTTGCAATCGGTTCTCACCTGAATTTCCATATTTTTACACTTTATATACTATTTTGAGCGTATTACAAAATTTTTCTTTTAAACCGGTTTTAATCCGTTCCAACGGGATCAAACCGGTTTTGAGCGTATTACAAGAATTTTTCTTTAAAACCGGTTCTAACTAATTCTGAGATCAATTTTCATGTTTTTACACTTTATATGTTATTTTGAACGTATTAGAAGAATTTTTCTTTTAAACCAGTTTTAACCGGTTCCAATCGGTTCTAACCTGAATTTCCATATTTTTTACACTTTATATACTATTTTCAGCGTATTACAAGAATTTTTCTTTTAAACCGGATGAAACCAGTTAAAATAATAATTTTCATGTTTTTCACTTTATATTTTGTTTTCACCATATTACAAGAATTTTTCTTTTAAATCGGTTTTAACCGGTTCCAACGGATCAAACAGGTTCTAAGCTAAATTTTCATATTTTTTACGCTTTATAGTCTATTTTGAGCGTATTAGAAGAATTTTACTTTTAAACCGGTTCTGAGATCAATTTTAATGTTTTACAATTTATATGCTATTTTGAGCGTATTAAAGAATTTTTCTTATAAACCGGATGAAAGCAGTTATAATAATAATTTTCATGTTTTTCACTTTATATTCTGTTTTCACCATATTACAAGAATTTTTCTTTTAAACCTGTTTTAACCTGTTCAATGGGATAAAACCGGTTCTAACCTCAATTTTCATGTTTTTCAAACTTTATATGCTATTTTGAGCGTATTACAAGAATTTTCTTTTAAACCGGTTTTAACTGATTCTGAGATCAATTTTCATGTTTTACACTTTATATGCTATTTTGAGCGTATTACAAGAATTTTACTTTTAAACCGGTTATAACCCGTTCAAAACGAAATAAAGTGGTTCCAACCGAATCAAACCGGTACTAACCTCTATTTTCATGTTTTTTCTTTTTATATGCTGCTTTGAGCGTATTAGAAGAATTTTACTTTAAACCGGTTCTGAGATCAATTTTAATGTTTTACAATTTATATGCTATTTTGAGCGTATTAAAAGAATTTTTCTTTTAAACCGGTTTTAACTGTTTCAAATCGGATAAAACCAGTTGTAAGAATAATTATTATGTTTTTTCACGTTATGTTCTGTTTTCACCATATTCCAAGAATTTTTTTTTTAAATCGGTTTTAACCGGTTCCAACGGATCAAACAGATTCTAAGCTAAATTTTCATATTTTTTACGCTTTATAGTCTATTTTGAGCGTATTAGAAGAATTTTACTTTTAAACCGGTTCTGAGATCAATTTTCATATTTTACACTTATATGCTATTTTGAGCGTATTAAAAAATTTTACTTTTAAACCGGTTTTAACAGCTTCAAACCGAATTAAACTGGTTCCAACCGGACCAAACCGGTTCTAACTTGTATTTTCATGTTTTTTCTTTTTATGCTGTTTTCACCGTATGAGAAGAATTTTATTTTAAACCGGTTTTACCGGTTCGAAACGAATTAAAGTGTTTCCAATCGGATTAAACCGGTTGTAACCTGAATTTCCATGTTTTTCTATTTATATGCTATTTTGAACGTATTACAAGAATTTTTCTTTTAAACCGGATCAAACCGGTTCTAAGCTGAATTTTCATGTTTTTAACTTTAGATGCTGTTTTGAGCGTATTACAAGAATTTTGTTTTAATCCTGTTCCAACCGGTTCTGAGCTCAAATTTAATGTTTTTACACTTTATATGCTATTTTGAGAGCATTACAAGAATTTTTCTTTTAAACCGGTTTTAACAGCTTCAAACCGAATTAAACTGGTTCCAACCGGATCAAACCGATTCTAACTTGTATTTTCATGTTTTTCTCTTTATATGCTGTTTTCACCGTATGACAAGAATTTTTTTTAAACCGGTTTTATCTGATTCTGTGATCAATTTTCATGTTTTTACACTTTATATGCTATTTTGAGCGTATTAGAAAATTTTTCTTTTAAACCGGTTTTAACTGGTTGCAATCGGTTCTCACCTGAATTTCCATATTTTTTACACTTTATATACTATTTTGAGCGTATTACAAAATTTTCTTTTAAACCGGTTTTAACCCGTTCCAACGGGATCAAACCGGTTTTGAGCGTATTACAAGAATTTTTCTTTAAAACCGGTTCTAACTAATTCTGAGATCAATTTTCATGTTTTACACTTTATATGTTATTTTGAACGTATTAGAAGAATTTTTCTTTTAAACCAGTTTTAACCGGTTCCAATCGGTTCTAACCTGAATTTCCATATTTTTACACTTTTATATACTATTTTCAGCGTATTACAAGAATTTTTCTTTTAAACCGGATGAAACCACTTAAAATAATAATTTTCATGTTTTTTCACTTTATATTCTGTTTTCACCATATTACAAGAATTTTTCTTTTAAATCGGTTTTAACCGGTTCCAACGGCATCAAACAGGTTCTAAGCTAAATTTTCATATTTTTACGCTTTATAGTCTATTTTGAGCGTATTAGAAGAATTTTACTTTTAAACCGGTTCTGAGATCAATTTTAATGTTTTTACAATTTATATGCTATTTTGAGCGTATTAAAAGAATTTTTCTTATAAACCTGTTTTAAACTGGTTCAATCGGGATAAAACCGGTTCTAACCTCAATTTTCATGTTTTCAAACTTTATACGCTATTTTGAGCGTATTACAAGAATTTTTCTTTTAAACCGGTTTTAACTGATTCTGAGATCAATTTTCATGTTTTTACACTTTATATGCTATTTTGAGCGTATTACAAGAATTTTACTTTTAAACCGGTTATAACCCGTTCAAAACGAAATAAAGTGGTTCCAACCGAATCAAACCGGTACTAACCTCTATTTTCATGTTTTTTTCTTTTATATGCTGCTTTGAGCGTATTAGAAGAATTTTACTTTTAAACCGGTTCTGAGATCAATTTTAATGTTTTTACAATTTATATGCTATTTTGAGCGTATTAAAAGAATTTTTCTTTTAAACCGGTTTTAACTGTTTCAAATCGGATAAAACCAGTTGTAAGAATAATTATTATGTTTTTTCACGTTATGTTCTGTTTTCACCATATTCCAAGAATTTTTTTTTAAATCGGTTTTAACCGGTTCCAACAGGATCAAACAGATTCTAAGCTAAATTTTCATATTTTTACGCTTTATAGTCTATTTTGAGCGTATTAGAAGAATTTTACTTTTAAACCGGTTCTGAGATCAATTTTCATATTTTTACACTTATATGCTATTTTGAGCGTATTAAAAAATTTTACTTTTAAACCGGTTTTAACAGCTTCAAACCGAATTAAACTGGTTCCAACCGGACCAAACCGGTTCTAACTTGTATTTTCATGTTTTTCTCTTTTATGCTGTTTTTACCGTATGAGAAGAATTTTATTTTAAACCGGTTTTAACCGGTTCGAAACGAATTAAAGTGTTTCCAATCGGATTAAACCGGTTGTAACCTGAATTTCCATGTTTTTTCTATTTATATGCTATTTTGAACGTATTACTAAGAATTTTTCTTTTAAACCGGATCAAACCGGTTCTAAGCTGAATTTTCATGTTTTTAACTTTAGATGCTGTTTTGAGCGTATTACAAGAATTTTTGTTTTAATCCTGTTCCAACCGGTTCTGAGCTCAAATTTAATGTTTTTTACACTTTATATGCTATTTTGAGAGCATTACAAGAATTTTCTTTTAAACCGGTTTTAACAGCTTCAAACCAATTAAACTGGTTCCAACCGGATCAAACCGATTCTAACTTGTATTTTCATGTTTTTAATCTTTATATGCTGTTTTCACCGTATGACAAAGAATTTTCTTTTAAACCGGTTTTAACCGGTTCCAACAGGATCAAACCGGTTCTAAGCTCAATTTTCATATTTTTTTACACTTTATATGCCAACCGGATCAAACCGGTTCTAACCTCTATTTTCATGTTTTTTTTCTCTTTATATGCTATTTTGAGCGTATTACAAAATTTTTCTTTGAAACCGGTTCTTACTAATTCTGAGATCAATTTTCATGTTTTTACACTTTATATGCTATTTTGAACGTATTAGAAGAATTTTTCTTTATTACCAGTTTTAACCGGTTGCAATCGGTTCTAACCTGAATTTCCATGTTTTTACATTTTATATACTATTTTGAGCGTATTACAAGAATTTTTCTTATAAACCGGATGAAACCAGTTATAATAAAATTTTCATGTTTTTCACTTTATATTCTGTTTTCACCATATTACAAGAATTTTTCTTTTAAACCTGTTTTAAACGGTTTTAAACCGGATCAAACCGGTTCTAAGCTGAATTTTCATGTTTTTTAACTTTAGATGCTCTTTTGAGCGTATTACAAGAATTTTTGTTTTAACTGGTTCCAACCGGTTCTGAGCTCAAATTTAATGTTTTTACACTTTATATGCTATTTTGAGAGCATTACAAGAATTTTCTTTTAAACCGGTTTTAACAGCTTCAAACCGAATTAAACTGGTTCCAACCGGATCAAACCGATTCTAACTTGTATTTTCATGTTTTTTCTCTTTATATGCTGTTTTCACCGTATGACAAGAATTTTTTTTTAAACCGGTTTTATCTGATTCTGTGATCAATTTTGATATTTTTACACTTTATATGCTATTTTGAGCGTATTAGAAAAATTTTTTCTTTTAAACCGGTTTTAACTGGTTGCAATCGGTTCCCACCTGAATTTCCATATTTTTACACTTTATATACTATTTTGAGCGTATTATAAGAATTTTTCTTATAAACCGGATGAAACCAGTTATAATAATAATTTTCATATTTTTCACTTTATATTCTGTTTTCACCATATTACAAGAATTTTTCTTTTAAACCGGTTTTAACCAGTTCGAATCGTATCAAACCGATTCTAACCTCTATTTTCATGTTTTCACACTTTATATACTATTTTGAGCGTATTACAAAATTTTTCTTTTAAACCGGTTTTAACCCGTTCCAACGGGATCAAACCGGTTTTGAGCGTATTACAAAATTTTTCTTTAAAACCGGTTCTAACTAATTCTGAGATCAATTTTCATGTTTTACGCTTTATATGTTATTTTGAACGTATTAGAAGAATTTTCTTTTAAACCAGTTTTAACCGGTTCCAATCGGTTCTAACCTGAATTTCCATATTTTTACACTTTATATACTATTTTCAGCGTATTACAAAATTTTTCTTTTAAACCGGATGAAACCAGTTAAAATAATAATTTTCATGTTTTTTCACTTTATATTCTGTTTTCACCATATTACAAGAATTTTTTCTTTTAAATCGGTTTTAACCGGTTCAAATGGATCAAACAGGTTCTAAGCTAAATTTTTCATATTTTTTACGCTTTATAGTCTATTTTGAGCGTATTAGAAGAATTTTACTTTTTAAACCGGTTCTGAGATCAATTTTAATGTTTTTACAATTTATATGCTATTTTGAGCGTATTAAAAGAATTTTTCTTATAAACCGGATGAAAGCAGTTATAATAATAATTTTCATGTTTTTTCACTTTATATTCTGTTTTCACCATATTACAAGAATTTTTCTTTTAAACCTGTTTTAACCGGTTCAATCGGGATAAAACCGGTTCTAACCTCAATTTTCATGTTTTCAAACTTTATATGCTATTTTGAGCGTATTACAAAAATTTTTCTTTTAAACCGGTTTTAACTGATTCTGAGATCAATTTTCATGTTTTACACTTTATATGCTATTTTGAGCGTATTACAAAATTTTACTTTTAAACCGGTTATAACCCGTTCAAAACGAAATAAAGTGGTTCCAACCAGATCAAACCGGTTCTAACCTCTATTTTCATGTTTTTTTTTTTTATATGCTGCTTTGAGCGTATTAGAAGAATTTTACTTTTAAACCGGTTCTGAGATCAATTTAATGTTTTTTACAATTTATATGCTATTTTGAGCGTATTAAAAGAATTTTTCTTTTAAACCGGTTTTAACTGTTTCAAATCGGATAAAATCAGTAACCAGTTGTAAGAATAATTATTATGTTTTCACGTTATGTTCTGTTTTCACCATATTACAAAATTTTTTTTAAATCGGTTTTAACCGGTTCCAACGGGATCAAACAGATTCTAAGCTAAATTTTCATATTTTACGCTTTATAGTCTATTTTGAGCGTATTAGAAGAATTTTACTTTTAAACCGGTTCTGAGATCAATTTTCATATTTTTTACACTTATATGCTATTTTGAGCGTATTAAAAAAATTTTACTTTTAAACCGGTTTTAACAGCTTCAAACTGAATTAAACTGGTTCCAACCGGATCAAACCGGTTCTAACTTGTATTTTCATGTTTTTCTCTTTTATGCTGTTTTCACCGTATGAGAAGAATTTTTATTTTAAACCGGTTTTAACCGGTTCAGAAACAATTAAAGTGTTTCCAATCGGATTAAACCGGTTGTAACCTGAATTTCCATGTTTTTCTATTATATGCTATTTTGAACGTATTACAAGAATTTTTCTTTAAACCGGATCAAACCGGTTCTAAGCCTGAATTTTCATGTTTTTTAACTTTAGATACTGTTTTGAGCGTATTACAAGAATTTTTTGTTTTAATCCGGTTTCAACCGGTTCTGAGCCTCAAATTTAATGTTTTACACTTTATATGCTATTTTGAGAGCATTACAAGAATTTTTCTTTTAAACCGGTTTTAACAGCTTCAAACCAGATTAAACTGGTTCCAACAGGATCAAACCGATTCTAACTTGTATTTTCATGTTTTTTCTCTTTATATGCTGTTTTCACCGTATTACAAAATTTTTTTTTAAACCGGTTTTATCTGATTCTGTGATCAATTTTCATGTTTTACACTTTATATGCTATTTTGAGCGTATTAGAAAAATTTTTCTTTTTAAACCGGTTTTAACTGGTTGCAATCAGTTCTAACCTGAATTTCCATATTTTTACACTTTTATATACTATTTTGAGCGTATTATAAGAATTTTTCTTATAAACCGGATGAAACCAGTTATAATAATAATTTTCATGTTTTTCACTTTATATTCTGTTTTCACCATATTACAAGAATTTTTCTTTTAAACCGGTTTTAACCAGTTCGAATCGTATCAAACCGATTCTAACCTCTATTTTCATGTTTTCACACTTTATATACTATTTTGAGCGTATTACAAGAATTTCACTATTAAACCGGTTTCAACCGGTTCCAACGATCAAACGGATGTAAGCTCAATTTTCATGTTTTTTCACATTATATGCTATTTTGAGGCGTGTTACACGTATTTTTTTAGCTTTAAATCGGTTTCCACCTGTTCCAACGGGATCAAACCTATTCTAACCTAATTTCCATGTTTTTTTTCTTTTATATGCTATTTTGGGCGTATTACAAGAATTTCTCTTTAAACCGGATGAAACCGATTCTTAGCTCAATTTTCATATTTTTTTTACACTTTATATGCTATTTTGAGCGTATTAGAAGAATTTTATTTTAAACCGGTTTTAACCGGTTCAAAACGAATTTAGTGGTTCCAACCGGATCAAACCGGTTCTAACCTCTGTTTTCATGTTTTTCTCTTTAGATGCCGCTTTGAGCGTATTAGAAGAATTTTCTTTTAAACCGGTTTTAACCAGTTCAGAATCGTATCAAACCGATTCTAACCTCTATTTTCATGTTTTCACACTTTATATACTATTTTCAGCGTATTACAAAATTTCACTTTTAAACCGGTTTCAACCGGTTTCAACAAAATCAAACCGATTGTAAGCTCAATTTTCATGTTTTCACATTATATGCTATTTTGAGCGTATTAGAAGAAATTTACTTTTAAACCGGTTTTAACCGGTTCCAACCGAATCAAAGCAGTTCTAACCTCAATTTTCATGTTTTCAACTTTATATGCTATGTTGAGCGTGTTACAGAATTTTACTTTTAAATCGGTTTCACCTGTTCCAACGGGATCAAACCTGTTTTAACCTGAATTTCATGTTTTTTCTTTTTTTTATATGCTATTTTGAGCGTATTACAAGAATTTTCTTTTAAACCGGATCAAACCGGTTCTAAGCTCAATTTTCATGTTTTCACACTTTATATACTATTTTGAGCGTATTACAAGAATTTTACTTTTAAACTGGTTTTAACCGGTTTTATTCGGATCAAACCGGTTCTAACCTGAATTTCCATGTTTTTTCTTTTTATATGCTATTTTAGGCGTATTACAAGAATTTTTCTTTAAACCGGATGAAACCGATTCTTAGCTCAATTTTCATATTTTACACTTTATATGCTATTTTGAGCGTATTAGAAGAATTTTATTTTTAAACCGGTTTTAACAAGTTGAAAACAATTAAAGTGGTTCCAATGGATTAAACCGGTTCTAGTTTCTATTTTCATGTTTTTTCTTTTTTTTATGCTGTTTTGAGCGTATTAGAAAATTTCTCTTTTAAACCGGTTTTAACCGGTTCCAATCATCAAACCGATTCTAACCTCTATTTTCATGTTTTCACACTTTATATACTATTTTGAGCGTATTACAAAATTTTATTTTAAACCGTTTTTTAAAAGTTGAAAACGGATTAAAGTGGTTCCAATGGATCAAACCGGTTCTAGTTTCTATTTTCATGTTTTTTCTCTTTTTTATGCTGTTTTGAGCGTATTAGAAAATTTCTCTTTAAACCGGTTTTAACCGGTTTCAACGGATCAAACCGGTTCTAAGCTCAATTTTCATATTTTTCCACATTATATATTTTGAGCGTATTAAAAGAATTTTTCTTTTAAACCGGATGAAACCGGTTCTAAGCTCAATTTTCATGTTTTCACTTTAGATGCTGTTTTGAGCTAAATACAAAATTTTTCTTTTAATCCGGTTCCAAACCGGTTCTGAGCTCAATTTTCATATTTTACACTTTAGATGCTGTTTTGAGCGTATTACAAAATTTTGTTTTAATCCGGTTCTAACCGGTTCTGAGAGCTCAAAATTTAATGTTTTCACATTATATGCTATTTTGAGCGTATTAGAAAAATTTTACTTTTAAACCGGTTTTAACCGGTTCCAAACCAAATCAAAGCAGTTCTAACCTCAATTTTCATGTTTTCAAACTTTATATGCTATGTTGAGCGTGTTACACAGATTTTACTTTTTTAAACCGGTTTCCACCAGTTCCAACGGGATCAAACCTGTTCTAACCTGAATTTCCATGTTTTTTTTTCTTTTATATGCTATTTTTGGGCGTATTACAAAATTTCTCTTTTAAACCGGATCAAACCGATTCTCAGCTCAATTTTCATGTTTCTACACTTTATATGCTATTTTGAGCGTATTACAAAAATTTTATTTTTAAATCGGTTTTAATAGGTTCAAAACAAATTCAAGTGGTTCCAATGGATCAAACCGGTTCTAATTTGTATTTTCATGTTTTTTCTCTTTATGTGCTATTTTGAGCGTATTAAAAGAATTTTTTTTAAACCGGTTTTAACAGGTTCAAACCGGATGAAAGCAGTTGTAAGAATAATTTTCATGATTTTTCACTTTATATTCTGTTTCACCATATTACAATTTTTCTTTTAAACCGATTTTAACCGGTTCCAACGGGATCAAACCAGTTCTAAGGTATATTTTTATATTTTTTACACTTTATATGGTATGTTGAAGCGTATTACGAATTTTACTTTTTAAACCGGTTTTAACCGGTTCAATCAGATCAAACCGGTTCTAACCTGTATTTTCATGTTTTCATTACTTTATATACTATTTTGAGCGTATTACAAGAATTTTATTTTTAAACCGGTTTTAACAAGTTGAAAACAATTAAAGTGGTTCCAATGGATCAAACCGGTTCTAGTTTCTATTTTCATGTTTTTTTTTCTCTTTTTATACTGTTTTGAGGGTATTACAAGAATTTTCTTTTAAACCGGTTTTAACCAGTTCAACAGGATCAAACCGGTTGTAAGCTTAATTTTCATGTTTTTAACTTTATACGCTATTTTGAGCGTAATACAAGAATTTTACTTTTAAAGCGGTTTTAACCGAGTTTCCAACAGCATCAAACCGGTTCTAAGCTCAATTTCATGTTTTCAAACTTTATATACGCTATTTTGAGCGTATACAAAAATTTTACTTTTAAACCGGTTTTAACCGGTTCCAACGGCATCAAACCAGTTCTAACCTGAATTTCCATGTTTTTTTTCTTTTATATACTGCTTTGAGCGTATTAGAAGAATTTTTCTTTTAAACCGGTTTTAACCGGTTCCAACAGAAAAGATCAAACCAGTTCTAAGCTCAATTTTCATATTTTTACATTTATATGCCAACCGGATCAAACCTCTATTTTTCATGTTTGGAACCAGTTTAATTGGGTTTGAAGCTGTTAAAACCGATTTAAAAGTAAAATTCTTTTAATACGCTCAAATAGCATATAAAGTGTAAAAACATTAAAAATGATCTCAGAACCAGTTTAAAAGTAAAATTCTTCTAATACAGGCTCAAAATAGACTATAAAGCATAAAAAAATATGAAAATTTAGCAGAACCTGTTTGATCCGTTAGACCGGTTAAAACTGATTTAAAAAATTCTTCTTTTGTAATATAGTGAAAACAGAGAATATAAAGGGTGAAAAAACATGAAAATTATTATTTTAACTGGTTTCATCCGGTTTAAAAGAAAATTCTTGTAATACGCTCAAAATAGCTTTGTATAAATAAAAAAAAACATGGAAAGCTTCAGTTTAGAACCGATTGGAACCGGTTAAAACTGGTTTAAAAGTAAAATTCTTCTAATACGTTCAAAATAACATATAAAATTAATAAAACTATGAAAATTGATCTCAGAATTAGTTAGAACCGGTTTCAAAGAAAAATTCTTGTATTACGTTCAAAACTGGTTTGATCCCGTTGGAACGGGTTAAAACCAGTTTAAAAGAAAATTCTTGTCATACGGTGAAAACAGCATATAAAGATTAAAAACATGAAAATACAAGTTAGAATCGGTTTGATCCGGTTGGAACCAGTTTAATCGGTTTGAAGCTGTTAAAACCGGTTTTAAAGAAAAAAATTCTTTAATACCTCAAAATAGCATATAAAGTGTAAAACATTAAATGAAATGAGCTCAGAACCGGTTGGAACAGGATTAAAACAAAATTCTTGTAATACGCTCAAACAGCATCTAAAGTTAAAAAACATGAAAATTCAAAAGCAGAACCGGTTGATCCGGTTTAAAAGAAAAATTCTTGTAATACGTTCAAAATAGCATATAAAAGAAAACATGGCAATTCAGGTTACAACCGGTTTAATCCGATTGGAAACACTTTAATTCGTTTCGAACCGGTTAAAACCGGTTTAAAATAAAAATTCTTGTCATACGGTGAAAACAGCATAAAAAGAAAAAAACATGAAAATACAAGTTAGAACCGGTTTGGTCCAGTTGAACCAGTTTAATTCGTTTTGAAGCTGTTAAAACCGGTTTAAAAGTAAAATTTTTTTAATACGCTCAAAATAGCATATAAAGTAAAAAAATATGAAAAATTGATCTCAGAACCCGTTTAAAAGTAAAATTCTTCTAATACGCTCAAAATAGACTATAAAGCGTAAAAATATGAAAATTTAGCTTAGAATCTGTTTGATCCCGTTGGAACCGGTTAAAACCGATTTAAAAAAAAATTCTTGTATATGGTGAAAACAGAATATAAAGTGAAAAAACATAAAATTATTCTTACAACTGGTTTTATCCGATTTGAACCAGTTAAAACCGGTTTAAAAGAAAAATTCTTGTAATGCTCTCAAAATAGCATATAAAGTGTAAAAACATTAAATTTGAGCTCAGAACCGGTTGGAACCGGATTAAAACAAAATTCTTGTCACACGCTCAAACAGCATCTAAAGTGAAAAACATGAAAATTGAGCTTAGAACCGGTTTGATCCGGTTTAAAAGAAAAATTCTTGTAATACGCTCAAAATAGCATATAAAGAGAAAAACATGAAAATAGAGGTTAGAACCGGTTTGATTCGCTTGGAACCACTGAATTCGTTTGAACCGGTTAAAACCGGTTTTAAAGTAAAATTCTTGTAATACGCTCAAAATAGCATATAAAGAGAAAAACATGAAAATAGAGGTTAGAACCGGTTTGATCCGGTTGGCATATAAATGTAAAAAATATGAAAATTGAGCTTAGAAACGGTTTGATCCCGTTGGAACCAGTTAAAACCGGTTTAAAACAATTCTTCTAATACGCTCAAAGCAGCATCTAAAGAGAAAAAAAACAAAATAAAGGTTAGAACGGTTTGATCCGCTTGGAACCACTTTAATTCGTTTTGAACCGGTTAAAACCGGTTTAAAAGTAAAATTCTGTAATACGCTCAAAATAGCATATAAAGAGAAAAAATATGAAAATTGAGCTTAGAAACGGTTTGATCCTGTTGGAACCAGTTAAAACCAGTTTTAAAAGAAAAATTCTTCTAATACACTCAAAGCAGCATCAAAGAAAAAAACATTAAAATAGAGGTTAGAACCGGTTTCATCCGGTTGAAACCACTATTCGTTTTGAACCGTTTAAAACCGGTTAAAAGTAAAATTTTTCTAATACGTTCAAAATAGCATATAAAGTGTAAAAAAACATGAAAATTGATCTCAGAACTGGTTAAAAGCGGTTTAAAAGTAAAATTTTATAATACGCTCAAAATACCATATAAAGTGTAAAAATATGAAAATTGAGCTTAGAACCGGTTTGATCCGCGTTGAACCAGTTAAAACCGGTTTAAAAAGAAAATCTTGTTATATGGTGAAAACAGAATATAAAGTGAAAAATAAAAAATTATTCTTACAACTGGTTTCATCCGGTTTGAACCAGTTAAAACCGGTTTAAAAGAAAATTTCTTGTAATACGCTCAAAACAGCATATAAGAGAAAAAAAAAATGAAAATAGGGTTTAGAACCGGTTTGATCCGGTTGGAACCACTTTAATTCGTTTTGAATTCAGTTAAAACCGGTTTAAAAAGTGAAAATTCTTGTAATACGCCTCAAAATGAATATAAAGTGAAAACCATCAAATTGAGCTTAGAACCGGTTTGATGCGGTTTAAAAGAAAAAATCTTGTAATAC